>NW_013668990.1:62508-76711 GCF_000517525.1 Limulus polyphemus
CTACAAATGTAGAGGACGACGTTTCGAAAGTCTTCCGCCTATTTGTGTAGATTTGCACAAAAGTTCTAAAACAAATAAACTCGTATTCTTTGTTGCAGAAATAAAAATAATAGTTTATCTCTTTGATAACTGACAGAGGGCGCTTTATGTTTGTAGTTAAGCACAAAGAGCTATCTGTACTCTTCACACCATGAGTATCGAAACCCGGTTTCTAGTGATAAGTCCGCAGACATCCCGCTGTGCCACTGGGAGATAGGTGTTTTATAGTTTTTTATTACAGCTACTCCTGTAACTGGTATTATGACTACTTCACAGTTATTACAAAAGCCTCAGATATTTGTTTTTTTTTTCAGGTTTGATTTAAAATACTGGTTAATCATGGGGCCACCTTTCATTACCTTTATATTTTACTAACACGAGTTGGGACATTAATATCATTGAAAACAGATTTTGGAAAATAAAGTTACAGAAGGGACATTCGAATTTTCTGCCACACCAGTTTCTCTATGGGTCTCAAAACACACGCACACGCACAAATACGCAGTTATCTTGACAGAGTTTAACACTAAAAGTACACAGATGAACCTCTGAAACGGGTCTCTTTTTTTTTTTTGCTCTATAACGCAGACACGCAGAAGAGCAGCAGCGTCAAAGCAGGTGGTTCTTCAGCTAATATACACGAACCAGTCAAAACTGTTTAGTTGTGGTCACGTGGCAAACAAGCTCCACCTCTAATCAAAATCGGACTAGTGAAGTCGATCTCACACTCTTAAATGCGCAAACTTCTGAGATTCGAGCACGTTCTTGGTGAAATCGCATGTGCGTGTTCTACACGTAATGTAACGTACAGAGCTGCGCCCTGTTGAGTCAGAGGTAATGCTGTTGACATCACTTATGCTCAAAGATCTTTTAAATGTTCAGTGGTACGGCGGACAAGCACTAAAACCCAATTCGGTATGAGAGAAACCCTCAGCCTACTTGGTAAGTAACAGTTAGGAGAAATATTGTAGTTTTAAAACTATTCCAGACATTCTTTGTTTAGATGTTTAGACTCCTGCTGTAAGTTGTTATATAAAAAAAAAGTGTAGAAGAATCATTACTATTTTCAAATTTCTCTAAAGTTTTCTATAATAATTTAATTTTCATATTTATGCTAGACTTGGACTCCTGGTGCTAGTTTCTAGAATTGGTAGAGTGAAGATCATGATAACTTTCTTCAAGAAAATAATTCTTTTTTTGTGGTTATAAAATTTATACAAATCTAAAGGTCAGTATAGAAAAGGGGATGTAGGCTTAAAAGAGCAGTTTTTTTACTATGTTTTTATCTTTGACCAGAATGAGCTATGGCACAAAAATTTCAACCAACAACCTTAGGAGAAACTATTTAAAACTATTGAGATTTATTTTCTCAACAGCGCTTTAGTTCCAACCTCCATCCGGTTTCGAGCCAACTTCAACAGAAACACGTTAGAGTTACTAATACTTAGATTATTTTTTCTCTGATTAAAACTTAAGTTTCAAGTCTACATCCTATTTCGAGCCAACTGCAACAGAAACACGTTAGAGTTACTAATACTTAGATTGTTTTTTCTCTCATTAAAACATAAGTTTCAAGTCTACATCCTATTTCGAGCCAACTGCAACAGAAACACATTAGAGCTACTAATACTTAGATTATTTTTTCTCTGATTAAAACTTAGGTTTCAAGTCTACATCCTATTTCGAGCCAACTAACTGCAACAGAAACACGTTAGAACTACTAATAGCTATTTTTTTTTCCATTAAGACGTAATTTTCAAATTTCCAAATCTATTCTGTTGTTCCCATAAAAACTAATTCCGAATTTTCATTTAGTTTCAAATTGTTATTTTTTAAAGTTAATAGCATCTCCAACTACCTTATTTTACTTATACGTCTACCTACATAAAGGGATTCTATTTGACTGATATATTAAGATTACGGTTCCGTTAGATGAATTAGATTGCTTGGTTTTTTAAGAATTTCGCTCAAAGCTACACGAGCGTTAGTCGTTCTTAATTTAACAGTGAAAGACTAGAGGGAATTCGGGTAGTCATCATCACCCACCGCCAACTCTTGGGCTACTCTTTAACCAACGAATAGTGGGATTGACCGTCACATTATAACGTCCCCAGGGCTGAAAGAACGAGCATGTTTGGTGAGATTCGAACCCACGTCCCTCATATTGCGTGTTGAGCGCCCTAACCACCTGGCCAGAGGAATTAAAAAGAATTTTAGCATTGTGAACTCTCGTGTCACTCTTTAACGTTGATTTTTTTTATATTATTGGAATATATCACAACCTGTAAAATAGCCAATGAACATTCTCGTATGTAATTATTTATCAAACTCATTAATGATAAATTATACTTTGTTACAGAATGTGCTTCAGGTATAATTGTAGCAATTATACACGAAGCTAATGTTTAATTTCTTGTTGGTTGTTTTAGCTCTTTATCTTCCACTATACGCTAAAAAAGGCAAGTATTTAACTTTTCTTCTCCGCCCACCCGCAAGTCAATCTGGTGGCAAGTCCTGTCATCTGTGATTTGTGTTAAGAGCTCTGAGCTTTCAGTAAGACTCTCTGTCTTCACAGACACTTTATGTGATAGCTTTTTAGTTTGTATTTAGTATTGTGTGATACAAATTTAGCATTTATTACTCATTATTTGACTTATATAAAAAACCTCTGGTTACACTTGTGAAAAATCCTCCTTTCTTCCTTTTTGTAAAAAAATCTTGTCTTTACATTTATTTAAAACTTCCCTCTTTGCTCTTTTGTAAAAGTACTCTGTTTACACTTATGTAAAAATCACATTTTTTACCCTCATGTCAAATCTCATTTTTTTACATTAATGTAAAAATCCTGTGTTTACATTTACGGAAAAATCCTCTTTTTACGCTCATGTAAAAAAGCCTCTATTTACACTTATATAAAAATCTTTTTGCTCTCATGTAAAAGTACTCTGTTTACACTTATGTATACATCCTTTATTTACAAATGTGTGCGTGACGAGGAAAAATGCTTTGTAAGAGGAATGATTGGTTACATTTTATAAGGTTGTGTTGTACTTTATTAATGCGCCATTGTGTAGACGTTTAGAATTGGTCGTTTTATGTTACATCGTTGAACCTTTCCGACTCTTCCACGAAATGCACTTTTTGTGCACCTAACTACTTCTGTTGTACATAAATGGTCGAAACGCATCAATGTAGAAGTGTAAATGTATTTCAATGTTTGGGCTAAGATAAGATAAAAAAAGAAACAAATCTTGAATGTCAAAATGTAAAGTAATCAATGTTACACAGTTATAGTAAAGTAATCAGTGTTACACAGTTATAGTAAAGTAATCAGTGTTACGCAGTTATTGTAAAGTGATCAGTGTTACGCAGTTATTGTAAAGTGATCAGTGTTACGCAGTTATTGTAAAGTAATCAGTGTTACACAGTTATAGTAAAGTAATCAGTGTTACGCAGTTATAGTAAAGTAATCAGTGTTACGCAGTTATTGTAAAGTGAGTAACACTGATTACTTTACTATAACTGTGTAAAACTGATTACTTTACTATAACTGCGTAACACTGATTACTTTACTATAACTGTGTAACACTGATTACTTTACAATAACTGCGTAACACTGATCACTTTACAATAACTGCGTAACACTGAGCAGTTATTGTAAAGTAATCAGTGTTACGCAGTTATTGTAAAGTAATCAGTGTTATGCAGTTATAGTAAAGTAATCAGTGTTACAAAGTTATAGTAAAGTAATCAGTGTTACACAGTTATAGTAAAGTAATCAGTGTTACACAGTTATAGTAAAGTAATCAGTGTTACACAGTTATAGTAAAGTAATCAGTGTTACGTAGTTATTGTAAAGTGATCAGTGTTACGCAGTTATTGTAAAGTAATCAGTGTTACACAGTTATAGTAAAGTCATCAGTGTTACGCAGTTATTGTAAAGTGATCAGTGTTACGCAGTTATTGTAAAGTAATCAGTGTTACACAGTTATAGTAAAGTAATCAGTGTTACGCAGTTATAGTAAAGTAATCAGTGTTACACAGTTATAGTAAAGTAATCAGTGTTACGCAGTTATAATAAAGTAATCAGTGTTACACAGTTATAGATTTCTACTGTAAAAAATGTCCAGTCTCTATAGATATTGTACTTACTTTAGCATAAATAATTACTCACGTTTTTTTGTTGTTTTTTTTTTGCTTTCGTTTACTTCAATGAATATGATACGGTCCTTTAATCTTAAGTCTGCTTGGGTCACTGTAGAATTCTTGGAATTATTAATATCAATCTCCCTCCTACAGCAACGCTTACGTCATTACCTTGTTGAAATTTGGAAAGTAACTGTCATTAGTCAATAGAATTCATCATAAAAATTAGAAATGGCAATAATTGTATTGGTATTCCTTTCTGTTCCAGGATTGATATCTAATTTGAATTTTCATTAGTGTAAGCAATTACCCTTCTTCCGCGCACGACAACGACGTATTATGCCACATTTCTCCGTGCACAAAATACAGTTTAATAGTGTTAAATCTTTACAAGTTAATAGTGTCAAATCTGAAAACTTATATCTACTTGGAGAAATGAGGACGATGCAAAACCAGTTTGATTCCGATATTAAACTGATAGAGCAATTTAGGATTATTAGACTAGTTATGGAACAGTGAAGTATTAGACTAATGAAGTAGCTGAAGAGTATTAGACTAATAATGTAGCTGAAGAATATTATACTAATGAAGTAGCTTAAGAGTATTAGACTAATAATGTAGCTGAAGAATATTAGACTAATAATGTAGCTGAAGAATATTATACTAATGAAGTAGCTGAAGAGTATTAGACTTATGATGATGTAACTAAAGGATATTAGATTAATAATGTAACTGGAGAGTATTAGACTAATTCCTTCAGTTACATCATCATCAGTCTAATACTCTCCAGTTACATTATTAATCTTATATCCTTCAGTTACATCATCATAAGTCTAATACTCTTCAGCTACTTCATTCTTCAGTTACATCATCAGTCTAATATTCCTCATTTATATTATTAGTCTAATACTCTTCAATTACATTATTAGTCTAATACTCCTCATTTATATTATTAGTCTAATAGTTAGACTAATGATGTAACCGAATAATTCTAGAGGGATTATGTAATTGTAGTTATTTGACAAAACTGACGATATAGTTTACTGATGTTTGAAGGATGATGTTTTTTTACTTCTTAAATTAATTTAGACTAGTTCTGATGTTAGATTAATCTCTTAATCAGAATATCTTAATGATAATTGGAAGTTACATCATCAGACTGGTTATAGAACTCAGATGTATTAGGGTGATGATGTAATAAGTGGACACCGGACTAATGAAGTAACTGAAGATTATTTGTCTGATGATGAAACTAATGATGTAACCAACTGTCATTAGATTGAGAATGTAACTTAAGTTTATCAGAGAGGAGAGAGTATCACTGAGCATGAGTCAGTTTCAAGTTGTTACAGGACTTGTTTTACTGTTTTTTTTTTTTGTATTTTAGTTGCTGACTATCACCAACTAGATATTTACAAACGGAACGATGACTGATTAAAAACGGAGTGGTGTGATAATTAGTTGAAACCTATCTACTTGTTTGCAACAATATCAAACAAAAGATAACTTTAAACTGATTACCAGTGTCTATTTCAACAAAGATTTTAACACAACTTAATAAACGTGAATTGCGACCAAATCTTTACGTGTATTATACTATCATATCTCAATAAACACTTCATATTCCAAATATTTAGAAGTAAGTTTATTGAACTTAGGGTAGTATAGTCTAAAACTATGTAATTATTTTTTTTCAACTTATTCGCAACAAGTTTTTAACATGTAACAAACTGCTAACTCTTGGGCACTAATCGGTTACACGTTCTTAGCTGAGGCCAATAACTCTCGGGTACTAATCTGTTACAAGTCGTTAACCAGTACCATACTACTAACTTTCGGGTACTAATCTGTTACAAGTCGTTAACCAGTTCCATACAACTAACTTTCGGGTACTAATCTGTTACAAGTCGTTAACCGGTACCATACCCTAACTTTCGGATACTAATCTGTTACAAGTCCTTAACCAGTATCATACTACTAACTTTCGGGTACTAACCTGTTACAAGTCCTTAGCCAGTACCATACCCTAACTTTCGGGTACTAACCTGTTACAAGTCCTTAACCAGTAACATACTACTAACTTTCGGGTACTAACCTGTTACAAGTCCTTAACCAGTAACATACTACTAACTCTCGGGTACTAACCTGTTACAAGTCCTTAACCAGTACCATACCCTAACTTTCGGGTACTAACCTGTTACATGTCCTTAACCAGCAACATATTACTAACTTTTGGGGTACTAATCTGTTACAAGTCCTTAACCAGTATCATACTACTAACTTTCGGGTACTAACCTGTTACAAGTCCTTAATCAGTACCATACAACAAGTTTAACATAGTAATAAATGTAAAATGTTTCGCCCATCAATATGTACCTGATTATGACAAAACGTTGTACATTTGTAGAACTTGTAATAAAATTATCTTCATTACCAATTCAAGCCATCTTCAAACTTTACTATCTCAAAGTGAGTTCCTCGTCATCAGAGTTGTCTTAATTTGTTTCGAAGTTAATATTAGTTATCTTAATTTGTTTTGAAGTTAATATTAGTTGTCTTAATTTGTTTTGGAGTTAGTATTAGTTATCTTAATTTCTTTTGGAGTTAGTATTAGTTATCTTAATTTCTTTTGGAGTTAGTATTAGTTATCTTAATTTGTTTTGGAGTTAGTGTTAGTTATCTTAATTTGTTTTGAAGTTAATATTAGTTGTCTTAATTTCGTTCGGAGTTAGTATCAGTTGTGTTAATTTCGTTCGGAGTTAGTATTAGTTGTCTTAATTTCGTTCGGAGTTAGTATTAGTTGTCTTAATTTCTTTCGGAGTTAGTATTATTAGTTGTCTTAATTTGTTTTGGAGTTAGTATTAGTTATCTTAATTTGTTTCGGAGTTAGTATCAGTTGTGTTAATTTCGTTCGGAGTTAGTATCAGTTGTGTTAATTTCGTTCGGAGTTAGTATTAGTTGTCTTAATTTCGTTCGGAGTTAGTATTAGTTGTCTTAATTTCTTTCGGAGTTAGTATTATTAGTTGTCTTAATTTCTTTCGGAGTTAGTATTAGTTGTCTGAATTTCTTTCGGAGTTAGTACTTCGAGAGCTTAACTTGTTGTATATTTCGAAATTGTCCAATTACTACTGTCACACTAAGATATTTTTATATATTTTGCTTCCTAAATTTATTAGACCGGGCGTGGCCTATTGGTTAACGTGTCTGGGCTGTGAACTCGAAAGTTCATGGTTCAAGACGCCTTGCTACAAATTCGCGAACTTCACTTTGAGGCCACGAATGCATTATAAGTCTGACAGATTAGTCTCACTATTCTCTCAGAAAGGAATAAACCAAGAGGTGGCGGTGGGTGTTGTTGACAATCTGTCTTGTCTGTGAGAACAAAATTAGTGATGGCTAAGTTCAGTCTTCCAAATTACTAGACTTACAACTGACTTACTTTATTTATTTTAGGCTTACCAGATCATATATATTAATTACATGTGTCATGATTACTTTATACTATGTATTATAATGATCACGTGGGTTTCAGTATATGAGATAAACAGTCACGGATCGGAATAATAATTTTAACTCAGTTACAAAATCAACAGTATGCCATTAAAAATACTAATTGTGGGAAGAGAACACAGATTTTTGAACGAGCTTGTTTTACATAGAGTACGACGTTAAAAATACTAATCATGGCAAGAGAACACAGATTTTTGAACGAGCTTGTTTTACATAGAGTACTACATTAAAAATACTAATCATGGCAAGAGAACACAGATTTTTGAATGAACTTGTTCTACATACAGTACGACATTAAAATACTAATCATGGGAAGAGAACACAGATTTTTGAACGAGCTTGTTCTACATACAGTAAGACATTAAAAATACTAATCATGGGAAGAGAACACAGATTTTTAAACAAGTTTATTTTAAATTCAATACTACATTAAAAATACTAATCATGGGAAGGGAACACAGATTTTTAAACAAGTTTGTTTTAAATTCAATACTGCATTAAAAATTCTAACCATGGGAAGAGAACACAGATTTTTAGACAAGTTTGTTTTAAATTCAATACTACATTAAAAATTCTAACCATGGGAAGAGAACACAGATTTTTAAACAAGTTTGTTTTAAATTCAATACTACATTAAAAATTCTAACCATGGGAAGAGAACACAGATTTTTAACATGCTTGTTTTACATACAGCATGACAATAAAAATACAAAAATCTTCTCAGGCGGAGAATACATTTATAAGTTGTGGTAATCTACAGTACGTATCTTTCAATAGTTAAGTTTGAAAAACAATTGATTATTTTTATAACAAAGCGTTGCCTCCACCTCTAGTATCGAACCTTAATATAAAAGGAAACAATTAGCTCATCCTACACATATATGAGTAACATCTCTTACCATCACCTGGTGGGCTAAATGACCCCAGAAAAGAGCAAACACTGGCAGTATGTGTACGTGTGTGTGTGTTAGATGTAAACAATAGCATGTTTGATTTCGAAAGCGTGTTATATTTGTAAATAGACTTCTACAAATAAACTCGGTCGATATCCATTGTAGAGAACAGATATTTCTATTAACACCTGGTACTACAATCGCTAACTAATAGCCAATCGTGGCCCAGGCAAGATAAATGGTTGCTTAGTTGCGAGCAACAATAAGTTCCCTGAACTGTTGTGAAAGATATATATATATACCTTAGATTTTCCTTTAACACTTTATGTATAGACAGCTTAATTTGAAATCAGATGACACACACGTATGAGTTAGTATGTTTCCAGAATTTTCGGTTTAACTTTTGATGATCTATTCGCTTAATGATTTGTTAAATCTTATTTTGCTAGAAGAGGAAAATGTTTCGGAATGAAATATATATAAAATCGGAAACCCTCCTTTAAACCCTCCTCTGTAGTCAGACTGTTTGTTTGTTTGTTTAATATTGAACAAGAAGTAATTTAGATCGTCAACATCATCCTCTCCTCGCAAACTCTTGAGCTGCTCTCTTTTCTGATCGAACAGTGAGACTTAACAGTTTGCGACAACGGGTCGCGAACCGTGAATCTTCGGAATCACAGTCCAGGCATTCTAATCACTGGGCCACGCCCGGACTAGGACCAATTGAATCCGGTAGGTTTTCTCCTGATGTGGAATATAACTTTGTGATTGGAAAATTCAGAAACTGCACGCGAACTCAAAACAGATATGGAAACTACAGTAATGATGTCAGAACATTCTACAGCATAAAACGTCCATAAGGAATACCGTCTTTCCTGTGGCGCGTTTTATATCATGCAGAGAGTAGAAACACAGTTTTTTTTTTTGTTTCACAACCATTCAGTTATCGAGACAACTTTCTTCCACCGAGTTAGAAAACGTTCGTTATTAATTTTGTTACTTTTTTATTTAAGTATTTAGTATGACTGATAAAATCAAATAATGAAAAAATAAAACTGTTTCTCGATGTATAACTTTCCAGTCTTGCCTGGTGTTATTTCTCGAACTTTCTGCAAAGTATCAAAAACAATAACACAAGTTAAATATTTTAGACATAATTAGATATTAGTGAGCAAGGTATGTCACGTTCATGTCCAACAGCAAATTTTCTAACACCCAACAGTTAAAATACGTCATAAAAAAATATATATATAGTGTTTCTAGAACTCGACTAATGGGATTATAATGACGTAAAAAATGGTTGCACATAACACGTCATACATACTTTTGGGCGGCTCGTGCGAAAGTAAACACTGACTAAACACAGAACAGCATTAGTTATTTACCGAACCTTTGTTCTTTCCGATCGAATCACTCGTTAATCTGATTCATTCTGTAATGTTTGTTGAGGATGAGATGAGCTGTAAGAAATGTTAGATAACTGCAGAAACAATACTGTGTTGCTTTAACATTCTTAACTGTAATTTGTCGTTCAGAAACAATACTGTGTTGCTTTAACATTCTTAACTGTAATTTGTCGTTCAGAAACAATACTGTGTTGCTTTAACATTCTTAACTGTAATTTGTCGTTCAGAAACAATACTGTGTTGCTTTAACATCCTTAACTGTAATTTGTCGTTCAGAAACAATACTATGTCGCTTTAACATTCTTAACTGTAATTTGTCGTTCAGAAACAATACTGTGTTGCTTTAACATTCTTAACTGTAATTTGTCGTTCAGAAACAATACTGTGTCGCTTTAACATTCTTAACTGTAATTTGTCGTTCAGAAACAATACTGTGTTGCTTTAACATTCTTAACTGTAATTTGTCGTTGTTTGTTCCTGAAGAAGTGATTCGTGCCAAATTCGCCTACGAGTTATTTTGCTTATCCTCTAAACAAACAACCGTTCAGGCACGCTGGCTATGATAATGTCGTGTCGCAATAAACAGGTTGGCCCTAATCAGACAGTGTATGTTTGTAATTAGCTCCAAGATAACAGAGATTTGTTGATGTGTACTTTTCGGAAAGGTTATATAACTCGTTGTTGAAATACCGAGAAGCACACTTAATCAACGAAAGCAGTAGTTTGAAGTGACGTAAGCAGAGCGTTGTGATATATAATTAACACAACAGGCAGGGACAAGGCTATAGCTTTCCGTAAACAAACGCCTTACTCGTGTTGTGTGAACCTCACAACAACTTGGTAATTCTCTTCAGCTGCCGGTAGAAGTGTTGTGGGCGACATTAGTTAGTGTGCGAACTCTAGTGCTAATTCGTAACTTTGCTACATAAACGAGCGAATGATCTCGATAAGTGTATATTGTTAGCTAAACTGAAAATAAGTTACAATAATTCTAGTCCGAGAGACTGATCTCTTCACAACAGTGATGACGTAAAAAATGTCATCAAACAGCGCCTGAAAGAAGTATCGTTACTTGACAGTTTGGACAGTGTGTATAGGAAGGACGCAGTAATCTTGGAAATCAAGAAACTATTTACTGAAGTCAAGGTAAACATTGCAAAACATATTACAATAACCAATAATGTATCTCCCTTTTGCGTAAAAGCGAAAACTCTGCTGTTCTAGTAAATTTACCCTACCGAGGGGGTCCACTAAAGTCCTTAAGTTATTGTTTATCTTTTATTATTGTTTTTTATGAAAGTTTTTCTTTAATATTCTAAGATACATTTTCATAGACATCAATTTCGGCGATAAGCCTGATGGTTTACTACGCTAAAATCCAGGGCTCGACTTCCCGCGGTAGACACAGCGTGTAGTTTTTTGGTTAACAATGAACAAACAAAAACAGAGCAATCATTTCAGTATGTATTAATAATAACATATTAAAAAAGTCGTTAAAGGATAACAAAAGTTATATGTTATAGATATGTGTGTACATTTTATAAGCCTTGCTTACAAATATTGTGCTGTTACTTGATACTTTGTTCTTAAACAAAACAAACTGTGTATTGCAAAGGAAAGATACCATAACATAAACATAACAGTCATGGTAATAGAAACTAATAATAACAGTAGTACAAAAATCGTGTTTTTCATATGACGTGAAGATAATATTTCTCCACCAGCCGCAAATCGCAAAACATTTGCGATAGTTTTCATGCCCTTCACTTAAAGTTTCCTTATTCTACCATTTTCACCCACGACATTTACGCTTTATTGCAGGCATTATGTGTTAGATCGCTAAATTGTAGTCTATTGTTATTTTTTTTTATAAATTACGCAGTCAGACAAACAAACTCACATGGACTTAACTTTAATAAAACTACACATGCGTAACTATTTAAACTACACGTAAAGTAAACTATAAAGTATAGTAATGGTACTTATAATATTGTACAGAGTATGAAACAGTTATGAGTGTTCAGTTTATGACAAATTGAAACAAAGAAATTCACAAAAACGAAGCATAAGACCTGTAGTAAAGAAAAAAGTAGCTAAAAGGTGTTTATAGCAGTCTAAGAAACGAACTGAAGCTAAATTATTGCAAAGTAAAATAAACGTAAAGCTGTAATGAAGGCAAACTTAGCTGAATATACAGAAGCGTCTGAATGCGTGTTCACAAATTGATAAGCATTTGGTTTTGAACGAACTGCGCATGCGTATTTTAAACATAAATAAGTCGAGAAAGCCAATTGCATTTGTATTTAGTGTAATGTTGATTTTTTTAGGAAATTACAAGCTGTTTAAGTGTTTTTGTGTGAAATACTTTGCAAATAAAATACTAAAGTTGAAATCGAAGCCAGTCGTCACGTGAAAACAACGACATTGTGCCATTGTGTAGCATACTCATTGCATATAAAAGTTTGACTAAACAAAAAACAGGTAAATTTATTCTGAATAAAAAAGCCAATATGCAATCCGGACTCCTCGGACAAAGGCCTTTCTAACGATATGAGATTTGTAGCGTTCGATAGCGAAATTTGCTAGAAAAATTTCGGATAAACAAACAGATAAACGCAAGCGTATTATTTATAAAGATGAGCTTTAAAACTAAATTAAATTGTTCTTAATGGCTATCTTTGCCTTTTCCTGCATATACAGTTTAGAAAGTTTGAACTTCTGAAATTGAAGTTATAAAAAAATGAAAACTTGTTTAAGATGTAGTTAACTTAAGCCATAACACCGGTTTCCAGTTAATTGACAAAGACACGTGCAAAGTTTAACAAAGGTTCGTGAGAATTACCATAAGGGTACACATAACAGACTAAAAGGCACGATGTTAAACCAAGCGCAGTATATGTTAAAGTGTTTACATAATACAGTCTAGAAGGTGTTAAAATAATTAGACATAACCCATCATAAGATACGATATGTTAAAATGTTCACGTAACAATATAGAAAGTGTAAAGACAATTAGACTTAACAAACCAAACAAATCTTTGACATGCGTAACAAAAACTTGAATTCCTAGATTTTCCAAAATAGAAACATTTACAAGAACTTAAAAGTCATACAAAGTAACAAAAAACAATGATTTTGCTAAGAAATAATGCTATTTATAAGAGATTTGTTTGCATATATTTCTATATTTTGCACGTAATATTTATGCTAGCTACGTATGTCATTATCTGTATTGTTCTTATACGCGTACAGTGTTCACACACGTTCTTTGTTTTGTTCTGCAACTGTAGATGGCCCCCTAGTGGCACAGCGGCATGTCTGCGGACTTAGAACGCTAGAAACCGGGTTTCGATACCCGTGATGGGCAGAGCACAGATAGCCCTTGTGTAGCTTTGTGCATAATTAAAAAAACTAACAAAAACAAACAAAACAATCAACTGTAGCTGAAGGAGCGAAAACAACACGTCGCTCTATTACTTAAATACCAATTAAGTTTTAAAATGTCCACCATACTTATTCCTTATCAGGGAAAATATTAATTACACTTCCTTCAAATAATGAGACTTTGCTGTGTGCGGTTCGGGATCGGAAGCATTGTAAGATAAGTAGTGAATAAATAGCCGGGAAATGACTAGGCCGAACTTGTATCAATCAGTAGTATTAATACTCACGCGCTTGACATCGGAAATGTAGCTTCTTAAGAAAGTCGTCACTTCCGGTTCGTATCCATGAATTTTCTCTAAAGCTTCTTCTACCATTCTTAGCTTGGCGCCTCTGGTTTATCTTAACAGAGGAAGTACTGTGTTTCCACTACTCGACACTCTACTCAATCCCTCCAGGAAGGTACTTACCACAGCATTCATTGAGAAATGGCGGTTTGGCACTCGTCTGGGTGTCCAACTATTCTAACTGAACGTAATGCTTTTTTGGCTGCTTCTACTATATGTTGGTCCTCTAAAAAGTTAACCCTTATTCTAATCATTTCAGGAAAGCAGTAGAAAATTTTATGCTAACATTCAAGAAAGCTTAAAGAATTGCAAATTCTTATTTTATTTTTTAAATAACATTGGTGCTTAGAGGTCTTAGTAATAATATAATTTATCTCATTATGTTTATGAACGCTCTTTATGTGAGACATAGGTGTCTTAATATATTGATACATTATCTTAGATGGCCAGGTGGATAAGGCGCTCGACTCGCAATCTGAGG
>NW_013668990.1:77481-99572 GCF_000517525.1 Limulus polyphemus
TACTAAATAGGAATGTACCGAATGTATTCATTGGCCAAGACGTTCTACTATCTTTGATACTAAATAGGAATGTACCGAATGTATTCATTGGCCAAGACGTTCTACTATCTTTGATACTAAATAGGAATGTACTGAATGTATTCATTGGCCAAGACTTTCTACTATCTTTGATACTAAATAGGAATGTACTCGAATGTATTCATTGGCCAAGACGTTCTACTATCTTTGATAATTGATAAGAATATATTGGATTCATACTTGAAAAAATACATTAGTTTCATTAGGGGAAAAAAAAACTATACTCTCTTGTATACTTCGTTAGTTTTATTAGGGGTAGAAACTCTACTATCTTCGTTACTTGGTAGGTATCCGTTAGTTTTATTAGCGGGTAGAAACTCTACTATCTTGGATACTTGATAGGTATCCGTTAGTTTTATTAGCTCTCTCTTATATCTTGATACTAATATTTTGGTTCTTTTAGACATTTTCTGATACTTACTATGGACACAATATTTTGTCAAATAACTGATAATTTCGATTTTGTTACGTTTCCTTAAAACGATAAGATTGTATTTTCAGTCGAAACACAAAACCTATAAAATTAGTCAAAGTTTCAAAGTTTACGGTGAAGAAAAGGCTTAGAGATAATGTTTTACTCTTCTTTAAAATGTAAACATTTTCTATCCTCTCGTGCTTCATTGTTACACATAAATTACCTAAAACGCAAGTGACTTCAGAACAAGTTACTTTACATACAAGCAGAGGCGTCGCTAAGCACTGGCACACATGGCCCGTGCCCCAATTCTATTTGACAGTACCCCCAGTCTCCAGTTAGTGTTTTGAAAAATCAGAATAGGAAACCATGAACGATATTATACTGAAACGTTGAAAATTATCGCGCCTACGGGTTCGAGCCCCGAATCTTTTAAGCACCTAGCGACGCCTTTTCACACAAGTGATTTTACATACAAGTGATTTTAGACCCAAGTTATTTTACATACAAGTGACTTTACGCACAAGTTATTTTACATACAAGTGACTTTACACACACGTTATTTTACATACAAGTGACTTTACACACAAGTTATTTTACATACGAGTGACTTTACACACAAGTTATTTTACATACGAGTGACTTTACACACAAGTTATTTTAGGTACGGACTTAGCATGAATAAGCTTTTGTGAGATTAATCATAAGAACAAAATTTATGTAGGTCTTAAAGTCCAACAGATATTCTTGTGAAAACACGTGGAAAATATTCCGTGGGAGATAAAACGTACTGCATGTGCCACGTGATATAACGTTGACCATTCCTATTTAGGAAGTAACTAATACGAGCTCATCTGTTTCTTGAGTCTAACTAGTAATAGTGCCTCGAGCTACCTTTGTAGGTCGATGATTAAACGCGAGAGCTAACAGAATTCTAGGATTGAGTATTATTACTTGTTGTAAAAATTAATTGAACCACCCAACAGGATACGTGCGTACGCGATAAAGCCGCGGGACCTCGTCTGTTTCATAAGTGATGTAACAAGATTCGTCCCACAGATGGTATCAGTAGCAAAAGGACGCCTGGTTGTGGAAATATGAGCTTCAAAAAGCTGGAATAATCTAGAGAAGAATCTAGAATTTTCAGGTCAGCACTTACAGATGAAGCAACGCAGACAGAAGACTGTGGCCAGTCTTACCAAAGTCTAAAATGTTTAAACCTTTTTTTTCTTTGTAATTTTAGTTTTAAATTTTAATGTTTCTGTTCTATAGAATCTCCTATTTTGCTATGTTTCTGTTGATTGGAGAAATCCTTTGAATTTATTCGGAATTGTTGTATGTATACGTATAGATACAATCTGTTCAACTTCTAATCAGGAGAAGACCCAATCTGAAAAAACTTCAAACAAGGCCTTATTTGCTGGAGCCCAGATTGTGGGCGAACTGAAAGAGGAGACTGGAGTCCTTGGCCATATTCAGCATAGCATGAGGTAAGGTATAGAATAAAGTTAATTTTTCTGTTTTCCTTTTGAAATTCAATCAGATTTTTTGTAACCCTCAGATTGTTCAGTTGTTTTTATACCGTTCACTACCGGTAGGGGTCTTATACATATTACATCGTATTGAGTAATTTTATGTACTTTTCCTGTTACAACACTCATTGTGATGAGCTTACCAAAACCTTTGTGAAGGCATTAATTTATAAAATACACAGTGGAATACACCAGTAATTAATGGGATTAATTAATTGAGATAATAATGATGACCTTACTTACATTTTTTGTGTCACTTATTGTACCGTCAAAATTAATTATCCATTATTATTAGTCAAATAATAAAGGACAATCAGTTGTGACGGTATGATCGCATGCTATTCAAACACCTAAAGTATCTTAGGTTGCTATTGGTAAGGAAAGAACAACAAGTCCAACCAAACAAACGGCTTAAATTTCACTACCACATAAGATTTTTTTTTATTTGCTCTTCCAAGAAATACTGTTGAATCGTGAACTCGGCGAAACTAGTCTACTGCAGTGGAAGTAGCGAATTAAAGAATAGATTAACCCTCTATTTCAACTTTTCTTCACTGAAATTCACGTTTTGGTGAGAAAAAAGAAATTAATAAATTACTCCATTAAGTATTTGTGTGATAAATAGTTTAGTAAAATATGATTTTAAAAAAAAAGGTGATAGAGACTCTTTCGGTAACTACGTGGCTAATTCATAGACCTGTAAGTGTTATCAACATTTTTTTTACAAAATTTTTCGGATACTCTATGATGTATAAGTTTAGTTTTCTGTTAAATGCACAAGAAATGGAAAAAATAACAAAGCGGAGATTATGACGAATATGTATTTCCTTACAGTTCATAAGGAGAAATATATTATTAAAATTTAGCTTAATCTTATTGAGTGATAACCGAAACTTTTTCTCTTTCTTTTTTTTTTTTGAAGAATACTTAAATTAGAAGAAACTATCGATATTTACTTGCAGATAAAAAGGTAAAACATTTATCGGTTTCAGTGTGTATAACACTTGCTTTTGTTTAGTCAGATTATCTGCTTTTGTGATCTTGTTAAAAAGTTACCGGTTTTTTTTTACTGGGTATAACACCTGTTTTATTTTGTCAGAAAATATCTGATTCTGTGATCTTGTTAAAAAGTTACCGGTTTAACTGCGTACAACACCTATTTTGCTTAGTCAGAATATCTGCTTGTGTGACCTTAAAATGTTGACGGTTTCATTGTGTAAAACGCCTGTTTTGCTTAGTCAGGATATTTGCTTCTGTGATCTTGTTAAAAGTTACTGACTTCACTGTGTACAACGCCTGTTTTGTTTACTCAGAATGTATGCTCGTGTGATCTTGTTAAAAAGTACCGGTTTCACTGTGTAAAACACCTGTTTTATTTAGTTAGAATATCTGCTTCTTTGATCTTGTTGAAATGTTATCAGTTTCAATGTGTATAACACCTATTTTGTTCGATCAGACTATCTGCTTTTGTGATCTTGTTTTGATTCTAGAGCAATTAGCCATAATTTGAAATCTCATGAACTAATAGAATACAATAGTAACTTTTTTTTTTTCCTGAGGTTTATTTCTTTCAGTCAAAAAAAAAAGAAGAAACTATATACTGTAAGAGTTCAGAATTTGGCATTTTCAAACAAACTTACTTAAGAACTTATAATTAATGACTTTACGCCTATTTCCCCCATGCTAGACGCTGTTTTCATATATTTATATATTAAATAATCTATAATAACAACTGTAGATCTTCAAGTATACTCTTCTTATCAGTACTTATCTGATACTGAGCTAATGCAGATATCACGCTACATGAAGATAACAAGACGGTTATATACTCTGATTGTATTAATCGGTAATCCCAAACATCCATGCGATTAGGTGATATAAAAAGCTGATTTTAAACTCTCTTGGTGGACTAATTTTAAGGTTTTGATATCCCTCCCAAAACCAGTAAACATACATTAGGTTAGTAAACATAAGTTAATATATATCAAGAATGACACTCAAAATTGTATATTTGAAGCCTTCTATTGTTTGTGTGTGCAGGTTATCTGACCATTTAAACACAACACCAGAAGATCCAGAAGACACTGACCACCAAGAAAAAGAATATAAGTGTGAGAAGTGTCCGAAGACTTTTAACTGGAAAAGTAATTTGATTCGTCACCAGGTGTCACACGACGATTCTCGTAACTATATGTGTGAAAACTGCAATAAGGTGTTTACAGACCCCAGCAACTTGCAACGTCATATCCGTTCCCAGCACATTGGAGCCCGTTCTCATGCCTGTCCAGACTGCGGAAAGACCTTCGCGACCTCTAGTGGCCTTAAGCAACATATGCACATCCACAGTAGTGTGAAGCCGTTCCGTTGTGAAGTTTGCTTGAAAGCTTACACTCAGTTTTCTAACTTGTGTCGTCATAAAAGGATGCACGTGAACTGTCGAATGCAAGTAAAATGTTACCAGTGTGGACAGAGTTTTCCCACTGCCTCGTCTTTGTCCAAACATAAAAGATTCTGCGAAGGAAGTGTTCTACAGCAGGATGACAGTGTCGTGCCTGAGAAGTCCAACTATCTTCAAAACCCAGAACTATCCTCAAACGTTTTAAAACCATCACCCGCATCATTACCGTTCTACCACAAGCAGTTGTATCTCAATTATCCTCCGACTATTATGGGATACCCCATGTTTTCTATGCCGCCAGTGTCTCCTTTTCATTCCTTGTTACCTAATGACCGACTCTCAACAGCATTTAACACTTTTCACCTTAACCAGCTTCAGACTTATAATAACGTATCAGGAGAATCCGACTTGACTCCACACGAGTCCAATTATGAAAGCAAAGACTCCGAAATATCAGAAGACCAGAGGTCAGATGGTGAAGATATATCCGTGTCTCTGAGCGAAGAAGAAGAAGAGGAAGAAGAGAACGAGCAATTATTTGACAATAACAATTGCCATTTGAAATCTGACTCCAACACTGGAAACATCAAAGAGCCTATTGCATTTCATAAAAGGTATCAACAGATTAAAAACTTGAACCTTCCTTGTCAGTTCTTTCCGCCATCGAATAAAAAATTAAAGTTAGAAGAGAACACGTCAACTAATGACGTTTCGTCTGTGCCTTTTGATTTAAGTAAATCTTCTACTAAGAAGTGCAAGAGTGACACAAAACAAGAAATAAAAGACTTTAATACTGAGCTGATTAGTGACGAACCGCTTGACTTACGGGTAACAACAAGTAAAGAAGTTTCAGATATTTCTAATGATAAGATTAACGAAACAGAAACCGAAGCTATGAATTTAAAGAAAGAACCTCAAATGACAGAGGCGAATGGAAAATCATTAAATATATCATCGAAAAATAACGATAAATCGCCAATTACTGCGACCGCAGCAAACGTTGTGAGTTCATCTCACCAAATACAACAAACACAAAATGTTCTACCTCAATTTTCAAATTTATTGGGACCTCCTTCTGTTAGTATTCCTTACCGAGGTCCACTTTTTAACCCTCGTTTCACGAGTGGCGCTTTTAATCCTTTTGGTTATATTCCTTCCTATTTCAACCCAGGCAAAGGAATTCTGGAAGATATGAGTCCTTTATTATCTAGGAAACACAAAGAACGTTATTCCTGCAAGTTTTGTGGTAAAGTGTTCCCTCGCTCGGCCAATCTCACTCGCCATCTTCGGACCCACACGGGAGAACAGCCGTACAAATGTAAATACTGTGAAAGATCGTTCAGTATTTCTTCCAACCTTCAGCGCCATGTCCGTAACATCCACAACAAAGAGAAGCCCTTTAAGTGTTCGCTGTGCGATCGAAGTTTTGGACAACAGACCAATCTGGATCGACACTTAAAGAAACACGAATCAACGTTATTTGATGCAAGCCTCAATGAAGTCGAAGAGGAAGAAGAAATGATAGAAGTAAAAGACTCTCAGATCACTGCAGACTCCCCCAAGAACAATCATCCAGCATTGCCTTTTACCAGAGAACTAAGAGGAGGTGAAAAGGGTCAATCCTCAGAATCTCTCTGCTCCACAAACTCCGAAGAAGACCAAGAAATGGAAACTTTTAGCGAAGATGGTGAACTAAAAGGTCCTTTAGTTTCTTTAGAAACAAAGCCAGAGTCCAAATCCATTCCAATTAGTAGTCCTCTCTCCTCTAGTTTGTCATGGAAAGTGACCACTAAGAATACGACTACAGCCCAAAGATTACAGTATCAAGAGAAAGGTGTTGTTAGTAACCAAGGTGTTGAACTTACAACGAAAACCCGCACAGAGGGGCCTTACGCCGCAACTGGAAAGAGTTACATGGTGATGGTTTAATCTAGAAGGACTCGTTTATCCATCACTAATTTATTTTTTTTGTAATATACAATCGTATTCACGCGATGATTGATTTTCAAATGACTTGAATTGACACTTTGATAATTTAAAATTCATTATTTTCACCTTGACGAAAGTTGTGCCTGACCAAAGACTACATTTTTTAAAATCTTTTCTCTAGTCTTGTTTTTCGTCGATGTAATTCATTTCTGAGTACTTTTTTTTTATCTTGTAGAAGTGTTTGTAGTGACTTGACGTTTGAACCATTTAATGTACAGCGGACCGTATTTCCAAGCTGATAATAGATTTTTTTAATCGAGATTAATGTAAAAAATTTGTTTGATTATTCTTTCAATAAACAAACAAACATATAAATAACTGGTGGTTTTTGTTTAGTTTATAGTTTTCTAAATGAAAACCTATTATTAATTGTATTGGAGGCCTTTAAAGGTGATCATCAGTATAATTAACACCACAATTCAATATTTCCAACCGGAACGACTCCTTCTGAGATAAATATGCTAAACGTCCAAGTCAGAGGCTTCAGCTTTCAGGCATAGCCATTCCTAATTTAAAACTACTGACAACCAGAGGGAGGAAAACCACTCATTAGTACCCACCGCCTCCTTGGTTTACTCTTCACATAATAGTAGGATTGACTGTTAGATAAAACGGGCACAAAACTGAAAATTCTGAATTTTTTTAGCTACATTTCGTGGACTCCTAATTATAGCGGCTTTTAACGGTTAACAGTTTATTTGAAAGATGTAGTCTAGTAGTTGTTATACACAACACTGAATTTTCTAGAGTTATATTATAAACGACCTTAATTTGTATAAAAACAATAAATCCAACTATGTACATGATGTCTTATTTTAATTATACAATTTCTTGGAGACACAATGCACAGTCTGATAATGGGTTCTGACTTATCTGTCTTATTTCCAAAAATTGTAGAAAATAGAATTAAAACTGTATAAAATTCTACACATGAACAAACACAGCACGTTTTATGTTTTGTTTTCTAACATATACCATCACGTGATCCATTTGAATTTTTTTCTACATTAAAGTGGGTAACATATTTAATTATTGACTGATATAGTAGAACAGATACAATATATTTTGGTACAGCTTTACCTTCGGTTTCCTTCGCTACACAAACTCGCGTTCACTCGTTGTAAACATTTGCAGATGTACAGATTTGGAATAGAAAAATGCGTTGCACAGATCTCAATACAACATTGTGAACATTTGCAGATGTACAGATTTGGAATAGAAAAATGCGTTGCACAGACCTCAATACAACATTGTGAACATTTGCAGATGTACAGATTTGGAATAGAAAAATGCGTTGCACAGACCTCAATACAACAGACTGACAGTATAGATATGTATACAACAAAACCTTTTATATTTGGTTCTTAACTGATATAAGCATCTAAATACAACAATACTTGCTTGCTTGCTGTACATACTTGAATACAACAATACCGCTGTACAGAGTTAAATACAACATTTGCTGGGTAGGTTTCACTAAAATCAGAACACTTATACAGTTAGACCAGAGTGCTTAGAGAACTTGAATGATTTTTATACAGCAATACTTGTTATATATTTCTGAAGAAAATAGTAACCAAATTATCAACATACACATTAAATGCTCCTGTGAGAGATCTCAGTACACATTAATTGCTACTGTGGGGGGTCTCAGCACATTAATTGTTGATGTATTAGACATTAAAACCAAAAATACTACCCGTGTTGATCCTAATACAAGGAAAAATCCTGTATTGGTCTAGTTGTGCGAACGAACCCACTTTTGGACCACAAGTAAATATTAATTCCACCAGCTACCATATCTACTTGCAGGTAAACAGCGAAACCAGTATCATTAGCACAATTATTAGGACTTTAAACGTACTGAAAGGCCAACTGTACCGTTTCATAGTACGGAGTGAATGGGTAAGATACATAACCTATTGAACATGCAAACACTGTACGGTAAAATCACGTTCTAGCCAAGATATATCCTTCATATTTTCATTTACGCTACGGCAGCGAAAAAACGCTTCAGAAGGCTGTGGCTGTTTATAGTACTATACCCACATATTCCTAGCCAGTCCGATACGGTGCTTAAATTGAAAGACTCGCGTGACATATGCCTCAATACAACAATCGCCTTCTGTACAGACCTTAGTAGAACAATATGTGTTGCATAAGCCTCAATACAACAATCGCCTTTTGTACAGACCTTAGTAGAACAATATGTGTTGCATAAGCCTCAATACAACAATCGCCTTCTGTACAGACCTTAGTAGAACAATATGTGTTGCATAAGCCTCCATACAACAATCGCCTTCTGTACAGACCTTAGTAGAACAATATGCGTTGCATAAGCCTCAATACAACAATCGCCTTCTGTACAGACCTTAGTAGAACAATATGTGTTGCATAAGCCTCAATACAACAGTCGCCTTCTGTACAGACCTTAGTAGAACCATATGTGTTGCATAAGCCCCAATACAACAATCGCCTTCTGTACAGACCTTAGTAGAACAATATGTGTTGCATAAACCTCAATACAACAATCGCCTTCTGTACAGACCTTAGTAGAACAATATGTGTTACATAAACCTCAATACAACAATCGCCTTCTGTACAGACCTTAGTAGAACAATATGTGTTGCATAAGCCTCAATATAACAATTGCCTTCTGTACATACCTCAATAGAACAATGCATTCTTTACGGGTTTTAATAGAACATTGTGTTCTGTAAAGCTCTCAACACAACGAGAACTGCTACAATGTGTATCCTGTGGGTACTGTTATACACACACATATGTATATATACAACATGAACTGTTGTGGAGATCTTCATTCTTAGAACAGTAGTTTATGCGTAGATTATGAAATATAAATCTAAAAATAAGTTAAGCTGTTGGCAAACTATGGCTTAAGCATAATAAATCTTAGTTTTTTCTTGTTGGGTGTGAAAGAAAAATCTTTTAGTAATTAATTTTTAAATGACGACCAAGGAAGAGGTTATTTATCATCGCCCCTAAGTTGCATTCACGAAATAGCAAATAAAGAAAATTCTTCTTCTGAATAAAGAAGAACCAGGCTGGAATTATTATCACAAAACTACGATATTGCAAGAATTATTTAATGAAATATGAGTAGATTAATTTTTATTATATATATATAATATTTATAAGGTAATATATATATATACTAAAATCCTTTAGTTTATGTTGCGTTAAATGTCAAAAAATTATGAAACTAAGCTATGATTCAATTTAATTTTGATCATAGGTTGTTATTTAAGTAATAACGATTATTAACTTTTTTGCGCCTTTTCTAAACAGATTTTATACATATCTATAAACGTAAATATAATCACGACCTATATCTCCAGAATGTAACTTTATTAGCTCAATATTTCGCTATTACAGCTTCGTCAGGAACTATGGATATCCTACAAGTTCACCAATCCAGTTAAATCTAAATTGGAACACTTAAAATTATTTATCAACATTATTAAGGTGTTGTTTCTCTTCATAGACAAAACACTCTGATCAGTTACATTAAAGTAATATCTGCTGTTTTATAGAACATTCTAGAATCATTTAAATAGTCTTTTGTGTGTGTGTCGATGAAGTGGGTCTGTCGAAGAAACATTTCGCACATTATGAGCGTTTTCATTTTTCGATCTTCTTGAGGATATATTAAAAGATATATGTATATACCTTTATTGAGTAAAATATCTTGAGTTTTCTAACCTAGTAACCAACCCTTTGTGATGGTCATTCTTTTAATCTTAAAGACATGCCCATTCTCCTTGTTAAAAGTTTTTACGAACTTTCTAGATCTGACGTCATCATCATGATTAGCAGCTCCCTCTAGCACGTTAAAAGGAACAAGAAGAAATAGACATTATCACCCACAGACGTTTTAACGGCTAATTTTTCTGATATATCTCTCTAGAGACGTAAAGGTTGATCACACATAGAATCAAATCCAAAAATGATGAAAAACAAACAACTAAGTCGTTTCATAGACACATTGGCTTCTGATCCTTCACGATCACTGTGTTTACTAACAATATAGCACCAGTGGAGCACGTGATTATATTTCTTGTGTTATAAACGCAACTGCTAAAGATAAAACAAAGAATAAATGTTGCTAACAAGCTTCTCCATTCATACTAACTAGTCCTACGCGTCCCGCTGCTTTGTAAAATTAACAAATGTAAATATGGCGCAACATACGATTTTTTTTTCTAAACAGTTACCATGAAAAGGCTTAAAAGCACGTCTTTTTCTACATGTCAATGTCACAAAGTCTTTTTGATCAATATTTCCCCTCCAATACCTTCTAGATGAGGGTAGAGATTACTATATTCTCAGCTTAAGAGACACACGAAAGTAGAAAGTGCTGATAAAGACATCAAATGTTGCGGACCATACTGCTGTGCTCCACTTGCTTTTCTTCTACAGTATAACAAAGAAGGGAATCTCAACCGGTGCTGAAATACTATGGATCTATTCTTTGGGGAGCTCGCGCCTGCGTGGTTCTGAAGAGTCGGCTACTGATCGCCTCATCAGAGTGATCATGGCTTTTCTGTAAAGGTCTTCAATCTTTAGAAGTCTGGTAACAAACATCATAGAGGGGAGGGGTGAAAAATGTACTGGGCTACATCTTTGTTCCAAACAGACAGCCCCGCCGGGCGGGCTCTGGGACCTTTTTAACATAACAAAGATGTTTGGTGAAGTCTCCCGCGTGGCAGGTGAGCCGATTCGCGCCTTGGAAAAAGGACGTTCATACGATCATGTTTAGGTCTTTTATGTAGCTTATCGCCTCGGGCTTGATCCCTTTACCGAAGTCCTCTAGTGGCCAGAAGGGGATGATGCGACAACAATAAGAGTTTCCATCTGTATGTCTAGGACAGATGAAGAGATCAAGGGAACGCTACCTTCAATGGGTCCTGAGCTTCAATAGATGTTCCTGGCTTCACCAAAGACGAAAGTACTGTTGTGTCACTTCTGGCTCAACACTTCGCCAGAAAGAGAGTGGAGATTAACAACGTTCTGGGAAACTTCTAGATCAAACTTAGAGACCGTGTCCTGTGAAGGGTAAGGCTTGGAGGTTCATAACAGAGGATTAAAAATTGTCACTTATGTCATTTACATTCTGGCTGGAAAGCGCCACCCATATATATATATATCAACAGAGATATGTGTAAAACAGACGTAATTAGATGAATGAGAGTCTATACGTTTGACGGATTATTCTTTCAGATGATAGCTTTACTAAAACAGGACATTCTTAGAGTGTGTTATATTCATGTCGTAATTATGTGCAAAACAATACAATGAAATAACATATACACAATTTATTTATTTTTTATTATGTTTACATCAAATGGAATAAACACTAATCTAGCGTCTTCTTTATTCTCGGAAATTACATCTCTAGTGAATGATTTTTACAAATTAAAGTTATTATATATTTCAACAAACATATCAGACGTCTTGAATGTAGAGAGATGATTATTTTTAACTTGAAAGTGTAAAGTCTTTCAGGAGCCGTTAATTCACACAAAGCACGGACTGTGCACAGTTCCACATTAAAAAACAAAACAAAATATAATGCATTAAAATATCTATATTAGGCATAAATAAACTGACTTTTCGATACAGTTTTCGGTAGTTGAACACTTTCGGATAGTCATTCAGGTTCTTAGACTAGTTTTAGGTTTACGTTCTACACGAGATTACTGTACCTTGAACACTATCATCCACGTTCTTAGACTTGTTTTAGGTTTAAGTTCTACACGACATTACTGTACCTTGAACACTATCATCCACGTTCTTAGAATTGTTTTAGGTTTAAGTTCTACACGAGATTACTGTACCTTGAACACTATCATCCACGTTCTTAGACTTGTTTTAGGTTTAAGTTCTACACGAGATTACTGTACCTTGAACACTATCATCCACGTTCTTAGACTTGTTTTAGGTTTAAGTTCTACACGAGATTACTGTACCTTGAACACTATCATCCACGTTCTTAGACTTGTTTTAGGTTTACGTTCTACACGAGATTACTGTACCTTGAACACTATCATCCACGTTCTTAGACTTGTTTTAGGTTTAAGTTCTACACTAGATTACTGTACCTTGAACACTATCATCCACGTTCTTAGACTTGTTTTAGGTTTAAGTTCTACACGAGATTACTGTACCTTGAACACTATCATCCACGTTCTTAGAATTGTTTTAGGTTTAAGTTCTACACGACATTACTGTACCTTGAACACTATCATCCACGTTCTTAGAATTGTTTTAGGTTTAAGTTCTACACGACATTACTGTACCTTGAACACTATCATCCACGTTCTTAGACTTGTTTTAGGTTTAAGTTCTACACGACATTACTGTACCTTGAACACTATCATCCACGTTCTTAGACTTGTTTTAGGTTTAAGTTCTACACGAGATTACTGTACCTTGAACACTATCATCCACGTTCTTAGAATTGTTTTAGGTTTAAGTTCTACACGAGATTACTGTACCTTGAACACTATCATTCATGAATTTAAACTGTGGTAATTAAAATATTGACTTCTAACTGAAAAAAAAAGCAAGATAGCCCACTTTAGAAATTATAGATACGGAGTTATTAACTACATTATGTCTACGTTCGAAAAATCAAAGTTGTAATATCATACACTGTATTTTATAGAGTCTATTGTACATTATGTACATTGATGATTTCCATATTAATTTTATTCAGCTATAGTCCTGATATCTGTATGATCTAACATTACATATATAGAAACTGACCGTAGACATTTTTAAACACTCACGGATGAGCGGGGGGGGGGGGAGTTCAGCGTGAGAAGGGGCAAAGCTATAATTTTTGCTTAGGATGCCGTTTATGCTAACACCAGTCCTGCTTGTACTCACTAAATTAATCTGTGACTAAGCTTTGTTTCGTTGTTGTACACATGTACATATACCCCCCATCTGAATATTTTAGAAATTAGTTTTTAAATTTCAATCTGTAAATGGGAAAATTTATAGGGGCGTGTCAGCACTCCTTTCATTTGGGGAGGAGGGGTTATAACTCCTTAAGGGATGTGAGGTGCATATTCCCTTTGTCATGGAAACGTAACCTTTAACGATATATTTCAAATAATACTATAATTTTGAATGATGAGACATTGTATTATCTGAGTGTGATTTTAGCACCCTAACCACTAGGCTAGTGCTTCCCAAACTGTGCGCCACGGAAGGGTCTAGCACCCTAACCACTAGGCCAGTGCTTCCCAAACTGTGCGCCACGGAAGGGTCTAGCACCCTAACCACTAGGCCAGTGCTTCCCAAACTGTGCGCCACGGAAGGGTCTAGCACCCTAACCACTAGGCGAATGCTTCCCAAATTGTGCGCCAAGGAAGGGTCTCAGGTGTGCCGCAGAATTTTTGAATTATTAAGTAATTTTTATTTAGTAATGTAAATTTATTATCAGTTTGATATATCTTAAAAATTTCAAATTTGATTTATTTTCTCCTTGACACACAGTGTAACGGTAATTTCTGCCTGTCTTAGTCAGGGGGGTGCCACTAGGCCTGCCATACGGACTTATTTACATGTGCCGCAAAAAAGTTTGAGAAGCACTGCACTAGGCCATGCCAGGCCATAAATTTAACTAAGTAATTTAAAAAAATAATTTCTATACTGAAAATCAGGAGAGTCATAAATTTTAAGCCAATATTATCTTGTAGGCTCTAATTGGTGGGGCTAATCCTATCTTAGGACACGCCACTGAAAAAATATTTTGGCATTTGTATTTGTGTTGAGCGTTACCTTGGAAACAAGAGTGATTATAATTCCCTCTCGAGAATTTGTGCTAGTGTTGTACTACCTAGGAAACAAGCCTGATTTCAGTTTCATCTCGAGAATACTTGCTAGTATGCGTCACCTATGAAGCAAGGATGATTTCATTTCCGTCTCGAGAATATTTCCACGTGTTGAGCATCACATAGAAAACACGTGTGATTTCAATTTCTATTCGATAGTTGAATCATTTTATGGCATTTCCTGAATTTTTTATCTGAACGAGATACAACAGCAGTTGTCAGGTGACGAAGAATGTCTGTGAGATAACTTTTATCACGAGATATTTCGGTCAGAGATCTGTGACAGTTTCCTTACGTACAAACACAGTGTGAAGTCCTGTTGATAATATTGACTCTATTTTTTTCAGGAACTTTATTACAGAGCATAAAACATAAAAATACACTGTCGGCCATTTACCGAAAATGGTTGTCATGCAACAAGTGAACAGTTCTCTTGGGTTTTGTCTCTTTTTTTTTATATAAATCTGGATACAGTACTTATTGAATAAATAATTTTTAAATAATATTAAAAACAGAATAACTCTTTTTTGTTGTTGTTAAATTGTTACATTTGGCTTCATTATTTTGGGCTTTAGTGTGTATCTGTAATTTTCAGTGATAATGAACACCATAAGAAACGAAATAGATACTTTTTGTTTAATTGTAAACATACAGAAGATTTATTTGAGGTAATAAAATAAAATACTTTCATTGTTTGAAGTTAAGCACAAAACTACACAATGAGCTATTTGTGCTCTGTCCACCACGAGTATCGAAACCCGGTTTCTAGCGCTGTAAGTCCGCAGACATACCGCTCTACCACTTAAGTTTGTTTACAGTTTAGCACAAAGCTACAACATGGGCCGCTCTACTACTTAAGTTTGTTTATAGTTTAGCACAAAGCTACAGCATGGGCTATCTGTGCTATACCGACCATTGAGCCACTGGGGAAAGCATTGTTTTTTAAGTTAAAGTAATACATAATTATTGTTATTAATACGAATGAGCTAAAACCACTTAAGTTAATTTGTATTTCATTGTATACGCCTATTTTGAAAATATAAAAAATTAGGAAAACAAAATAATAAAAATAATAATCACGAGAAATTACGAATAAATTATTTTTGTTAATGATACAGTAGAAACATTTGGAACTTAATAAGATGACCAGTTCAAAGCCATGTGGTTTAATGATGCACGACCACGTTGTACGTTGAGCATGGCTCCACCTGCTGGGATTCTTTAAAAAACATTAAGAAAATTAAAAGATTGTATGGAGATCGAAGAAACTTGAAAACTATCCCGGAAAGAAATTAAATTTTTATGGTGTAATAAGTCTTCTAAACTTTCCAAAAAATTAACATAAATGGTACAATACCTGATGTATCAGTAAATGTAAAATAAATCGTATACGTTTGTTAGTTTTCTTTGAAATGAAATTTAACAATTTAAAATAGAATAGGGATTTATATTGAAGATTAAGTTTTCTTAGAAATGAAATTTAACAATTTAAAATAGAATAGGGATTTATATTGAAGATTAAGCTTTCTTAGAAATGAAATTTAACAATTTAAAATAGAATAGGGATTTATATTGAAGATTAAGTTTTCTTAGAAATGAAATTTAACAATTTAAAATAGAATAGGGGTTTAAACTGAAGATTAAGTTTTCTTAGAAATGAAATTTAACAATTTAAAATAGAATAGGGATTTATATTGAAGATTAAGTTTTCTTAGAAATGAAATTTAACAATTTAAAAAGAATAGGGATTTATTTTGAAGATTAAGTTTTCTTAGAAATGAAATTTAACAATTTAAAATAGAATAGGGGTTTAAACTGAAGATTAAGTTTTCTTTGAAATGAAATTTAACAATTTAAAATAGAATAGGGGTTTAAACTGAAGATTAAGTTTTCTTTGAAATGAAATTTAACAATTTAAATTAGAATATTGAAGATTAATCAAGATATTGACTCAAAGCATTGTTAATTCGAACGGAAAATTACATGACGATCATGTCGCCTTAAATGAAGTTCCCCAGTGGCACAGCAGTATGTCTGCGGACTTACAACGTTAGAAACCGGGTTTCTATACCCGTGGTGGGCAGAGCACAGATAGCCCATTGTGTAGTTTTGTGCTTAATTCAAAGCAAACAAACTTTAAATGAAAATTAAATTAGGGGAACACAGCGTTTTCTAGTAATCCAATTTTTGCATCTCTTGTTTTGACTCTGATACCTCTCGCGCGCCCTCTAACAACTATCAAGGCATTTTTTTTAACTATCCAAACTGTCTTTTTATTATAGTTTAATATCATAACTGTTAAGACAAATCGATTTAAAAGAATGAAGAAATGTATTTAGTTGGAAGACATTGTCATTTTGCTTACAGATAATTGACAATAATTTTATATTTCTCCAAAATTTGTACACAATTTTTGTAAATGTATTGATATTGATTCGTTTCAACAAGTTTAGGAATATTAATTATATTCTTAATGATTAATAATAGAGAACACATAGATATTTATATAGAGTATCTTTATAGATATATAATATCAATCAAACTCAAACTCCAGTGTTCATATATATTTCTGAATTCTGACACCCGCAACCAAAACCGCATCAATAAAATTTCTGAGTTTAAAATCCTTATGAGAGAACGTGGCAAAGGAAACTTTAACAACCAGAACCCAAACCACATCAATAAAATTTCGCAACTTAAAATCCTTATGAGAGAACGTGGCAAAGGAAACTTTAACAACCAGAACCAAAACCACATCAATAAAATTTCGCAACTTAAAATCCTTATGAGAGAACGTGGCAAAGGAAACTTTAACAACCAGAACCAAAACCACATCAATAAAATTTCTGAGTTTAAAATCCTTGTCGGAGAACATAGTGAAAGAAACTTTAACAACCAGAACCAAAACCACATCAATAAAACTTCACAATTTAAGATCCTTATCAAACATTGTGGCCAAGGAAACTTTAACAAACAAAGGTACATCATTTATAATTACACCCATTTAAAAATTTTATCCTTGAAACAAAATCATTAAAGACTCATGAAAATGAAAACCGAAATATATATATATATATATGCTTTGTATGAAATCATTAGTGGAAATGAAACGTATTTAGGACGTTTCGCCAAGTAGGGTCGATTCTGCCCCTATAAACCGTAGTTTTAGTGTGTGATATAACAAAGACAGTAGCTCAGCTCGTTTCACCCCAACTACGGAATTGTGAGAACTTTGTCTAATAATTTATATTTCCTGATGCTCTGTGCTTACAGAGTAGACCCGTGACTAGCAATAAATAATTGCTACGACCTCAGCTGGACACTATAATAATCTCTGCATCGCGTGTACTTAAGCTCATCTGCTACTCGGCCCACGGTGGGCAGTATCCTACAGAGGCCAAAATGCAATAATCTGACAAGAATAAAGGTGTTTGCTTGATAAATTGTGCACACAGAAATGTAATAGTTTTGTTTGCAAATGACAATTATTAATATATGTGAGCCCCCACACTGACCAGAGTAAGAATGTAACGAATAAATAGTTATCGCTCAAATAAGAGCACGTGTTAGAGTGAGTAACATTCTTATGAAAATAGAGCTATTTTAGATTAGTGTCAGATGTGTGGAGAACTTTTGCTATTAAAAGGAAAATTCCGAACATAACAAAGCCGAATTTCTCAGGAGAAATATTTACAAAGTTAGTAAAAAAAATCGCATTCAGTTTTAAATAATGTTACAGGGTAGAGAATTATTATATTACAAGAAACGTCCCGCGAATAACACCTATTCTGGTGAAATACCTACAAAATTAAATAAACATTCAAATTCAATTTTCTGTATCCTAAAATCATCTTACTCCTTTATATTAATACGTGGTGTGCTCAGTACCAAATGTTCTACATTTCAGATGTATCTATATCTACCATTAGATATTTCAGATCGTGACATACTCTATCGCCCAATAAGAATGTTCCTCTCATTAATCTCAAGAAGATTCGGATATATAGAATCTAATGTATTTCTTAGTTTTCGTTCACTCTTCATTCATTGTTCATTATTTTGACGTCTCTGAAGCATCCATATGTTTGCAACAAAATGTAAGTTTTAAAGATAAAAACTGACCAAAATGTAATGACAGTTTGTTAAGTAACGTGATGCTGTATCCACTTATGTTACGCTTCCCAGAAAAGTATTTGTTAGCGAAACTACAAGAAAAAAATAAGAAAGTACAGAAATCAAACGTCAAAAATATTGCAGTTAAAAGGTATATCTTATCAAACCTCTACTGTAATATGTTTTTTTAACATAATAACATGTGTTAAAAATAATAATACTAATAACACCAGAAGACATTGTCTAACCCATTACTCTTCTCTAGCAGACATAATAACATGTGTTAAAAATAATAATACTAATAACACCAGAAGACATTGTCTAACCCATTACTCTTCTCTAGCAGACATAATAACATGTGTTAAAGAATAGTAATACTAATAACACCAGAAGACATTGTCTAACCCATTACTCTTCTCTAGCAGACATAATAACATGTGTTAAAGAATAATAATACTAATAACACCAGAAGACATTGTCTAACCCATTACTCTTCTCTAGCAGACATTAAAAGTTATAATCATATTTTATGTGATTTAAACTGTAGGAAATGCTGCTAACAACTTAGATTAAACTAACCAGCTATTTATTTCATTTGGCTAAGCACTAAAACGGGAATAGTTTCAATATGTTTAAAACACACACATGTTTTTACAAGAACAACTGAATCCTTTTGAATGATTACGTACAATGGTGTCCCTTTTATTATTTTTTGAGGCAAATAGTGTTATTCGTCTATTCAACATCTTTGTTTCTTTTCTCAGGCACCAGTGGACAAGAATTCCTTATTCCTTCCCCCCTCCTGGATGGACGACGAAACAGCCAGTTCAAGGTGTTTGTACCGAACACATTTCTGTCTTTGATCATTATTGTTATTGTCGCCATCACCCTGTTTCCGCTGATGTGTCAATTATGAGTTACAACTCTTTAAACTCTGGGGACACATTTGACAGAGGAGTTCAAAAAGAACGATAATGATGGTAGGCAGGGCGTTCCATTGTGAGCTGTTGGACGTCCGGATAAGACCACAAAGACTTTTCACAGCAGACGGTTGAATTCTAAACGTCTCTCCTCTTTGTTCATCGTGTAGGAGCCATGCACTAGCACCTTGCCATTATCTCCCCCCCCCGATCGTCGTATTCTCCTGGCGCAGATCGGTTTAGAGAACACCTTCTTCCCCCATCCGAAGAGGCGACATAGATAAATAGGCAGTCGTATTGTGGCCTAGAGTCATTTAAATACTTCACTGGCCATCGACGGCTGCGTCATATTTGGTTCACAGCCTGTTAGTGGGTTACAATAGAGCTATTTCCACAGATAGCCATGAACCTCTCACTGCGGGGTAGTGGGGCGGGCTCTGCTGCTGATGGCTTTATCTGAGTCGGTTCATCGATCCTCTCCATTTGTCGGTAGTGACACCAAAGCTTTTACTTTTTACTCCACAGGTCCTGAGAGCTCAAGCCAAATCCGAATACAGATAAATTTGGGTATGAAAACGGTCTATCTGGAATATAAAGAGTGTGTTTTTTAGTGAATTTTTACTATTATGACAGCTCTACTTCTATAATTACTTTTCTAACTAGTTTTTGATCGCTGATAAAAAGAAATATACTTGTTTTTTTTTCAGTCTTTTCATTTCCATACAGTAAAAAAAATCAAATAGTGTGCAATTAATGATCCTTTAACCAAGTAGTTATATTTTCTTGTAGAATGCACCGTCAAATACCTTATAATTATCATTCTTTACCCAATTTATCTTTCAGCCAATCAAATACTTTATAATTATCATTCTTTACCCAATTTATCTTTCAGCCAATCAAATACTTTACCCATGCGTCTGTCTGTTTATCTTTACCTATCACAATATCGTTTGATTTCCTGATATATAACGAACATAATGGATAAGAGTTCAGAGTGACGTTTTTAAGTGTTTCATATTCAAGTGTTTTAGAAGTGACAGGTAAATGATATTAACGCAGTAACAAAAACGTTAACGTTAATCATAGGGATTTATTATTAGGATTTTGTTTAATCGAAGTTATCGTGCTCAGCAGCTAAAGGTCTCCATATAAAATACATAACTGGGCAAAAGAAAATCCCATTTTCATTCATGCTTTTACTAGTCGTTGTCATGGTTACCAGCCCATACGATCACCTAAGCCTAATTATTAATTAGGTGGGTTATTATTACTACTACTACTCGATGCTAATTACTAAACTAATTAGCAATTCATTTCAAGTACTCGTGATAAATAAATGAATCATAACAACAGCTTTGCTCAATGATTATGGAGGTCCCCTGCAATGTAAGTCTGTTTGCTGTTGAAAAGGTTACTAATAATGATCCGACAAATGTTGAAATATTTTGTGGGAGCAACAATCCCATTTCTTAACTATTCTTATAAGAATGGGGAATTTATATCAACGTTACACGTGACATCAAATAACAAGTTTATACTGATTAATTTTTGCCAAATAAAACCTATTTGGGAATACCGGATGAACGTCCGGTTAGACAGCAAAATGAGGTTCCATCAGTTCCAACCAAATAATCCACAATCCTTGAAGGTGTTTTTAGAATGACACTGCTTGCGTTAGATCCCCTCTAGGGTAGGAAAATCAACACACACTACTAAAATCGAGATTCGATCAGTGATTGGTGAGCTTACCAATCTTAGCATTCACCTATTGTTTCCATAAAAGGTGCATCTGTCATATCCTCAGCGTGGTGATCCTTTTTTTCACGATATCTGCGATATTATTCACGTGAACAGTTTGCACAACTATCCAGATAAGGTATACCAAACGTTCCAACAAGCATCAACCTCGGCCTTTCGACCTCATTTTGTGTGTAAAATATTTATTCATTACACAGTGAGAAATAATAAAATAAACATCAGTTCGAACTGAAAGTTGCGTGTTTTATTTCACCCTGTTGTGCAGTAATCAATCTCGTGCTAACCTTGAGTGATCACAATATTAAGTATCCTGTTTATCATGAAGTGTAGAATCTTGGTCAGATTATAATCAAATTTTATTTGATCTGTAAATTAGCGTTTTATATTTTTATGTTTTTTTTGTAAGTGTTCCATAAAAATGTAAAGACTTATATATTAATACAGTTTTAAAATATTACATTTGCAGTAAATGGAACAAAAAGCGATTATTCAAGAACGAAACGTGCAACCAGATGAAGTAATCGTAAATTACAAAATTCGATTAGATTTTTCTTCAAATCGTTTGCCTGGTGTAGCTTAGTGGTTAGTGCCACTAAATTATGAATCCGGGATCACATGGAATCTCTGTTATCCAGTTATCCGGGATGCTTATCTTTACTCTATTTGTTCTTCAACCTGTCTTCATACTGGTGTCCAGACAGGGTATCGACGATATATATAAATTGGCCATGTATTGCAAACCTGTTTACTAAACGTTTCAGTTGCAACGAGTTGGACATTCTAACATCTCTCGTCATGGCTCTTTGCCTGCATGTATTGCAAACCTGCTTACTAAACGTTTCAGTTGCAACGAGTTGGACATTCTAACATCTCTCGTCATGGCTCTTTTACCTGTCCTATCTGTTGAGGTACGGCCCGGCATGGCCAGGTGGTTAGGGCGCTCGACTCGCAATCTGCGGGTCGCGGGTTCGAATCCCCGTCCCACCAAACATGCTCGCCCTTTCAGCCGTGGGGGCGTTATAA
>NW_013668990.1:100104-103741 GCF_000517525.1 Limulus polyphemus
AAATTAGAGACGGCTAGCGCAGATAGTCCTCATGTAGCTTTGCGCGAAACTCAAAACAAACCAAACCAATCTCTGCCATTCTGCCCGCTTGTTGAACTCTTAAGTGTACGAGTCCAAATAAACTGACCAAACTGCAAGATTGTTAAACAGTGTCCCACTGGCTCTTTGAAATCATGCCCAACAGATAGTAACAAAGTGCTCCTTCCAAAACAGGCGGAGTCCATGGAGATGAATAGCCCTAACAAAGACAAAAATAAAATATAGCGTTGGAAAGAAAAATTGCATTAGATTTTCTTAAACGTATAGATGAAAGTAGACACGCATGTGGAATGGAAGTTTTTACACTTATATAGATGACACCAGAGTCTTACTATCCCACATCTATCTCCTTATAGGAGACATTTTTGAAACCTGCTGATAGTGTCACGATTCGGAAGTTTTCAGTAATAAGAAAAGACAAGATCTATGGTCGACATGTTCTTAGAGGAGTAACATTGGTGATTGGCCAGCATACAATCTCTGTGACTGTGCCACTAGGTACGTTTATGAAAGCCATTGCCACCAGTGTCTCTGCTGGCTGTACTGCCACACTGTGCTCTCTCTACTGTCACCAGTCCAGAGTACGTACACAGACCTCTATAAATCTTTACTCCATGCTAGACATTTGAAACTTCCTTTACAAGAACCCTGCATTACAATCCCTACCACAGTAACTCAACTGATGTCTTGTGAGGGGGCATGTTTCTAAAAGTAAATGATTTACTACCAGTACCTTCAGCTTTCATATCCAGGTAAAGGTAGATAAATTAGTCTGCCTTTGTGATGTGGTTAGCAGCCTTTCCTACCATAACTTGTAACTACTTTCCAACACGAACTATCATTGAGACACCTGAAGTTTATTACTCCTAATGAAAGTGCAATATACGAGTATTATTACTACATATCTTTATACATTCTAAATTTGGAACATTCTAAATCCAATTGAGGAGGTTTTGCGAGTATTATTACTACATACCTTGGAACATTCTAAATCCAATTGAGGAGGTCTTGCGAGTATTATTACTACATACCTTGGAAGATTCTGAATTTGGAACCTTCTAAATCCAATTGAGGAGATCTTGTGCTAAGTACAACCTGATGCTTCTAGCTTGATCATTTTAATTTAAATTCGTACTACTTGAGCTTATCTATGGAGGATACCTTAAGACTATCAGCTACGGAAAGAACTGTGCATTGTGAATGAACTTTTGGGGCTTTCATCAGAGTTCTGTTCCAATTTTTGTGAAAAAGAAAACTCGTCGTTTTTTATTTTGTTTTCTGAAAGAGCCAGAACAAGGTGCCAAGTCCTGTTCATCAGTTTCCAGTGTTCGGTGGGGGGGGGGGGTCATTGATATCACTTGATTTATCTCCTTTTCACAATGGAAATAGTTAACCAAATTGCATGAGCCTCAGAACGAATTTTCTAAAAAGTATCTAGTTTTCGCATAAAAATTCATTTAGTTTGATTAAATTTCTCTATCGTTTTAAAGCTGTGCAATTTCTGAAGTTCCGTTGTGAGACACTGCATTCAAATATCGATTTTTTAAACTTGATTGGTATTCATTAACATATTTATCTCGATACTTTAAATCGTAGACTAAACACTTTAAAAAACTAACAGATTTATCTGTAACTTAGGGCCTGACCTTTCAAAATGATGAAGTTTCAGATGAGGTAACAATATTTTTTCTAATAATATTCTTGGTCGAATTTAATTCATGTTTGATAACTAATCTTTATTTTCAATAAATTATTTGTGTTTTTATTTATGTGCGTTGTTTTATTACGAAAACTTAACAATGACATTCCATAAATTAGGATTTGAGTAAACGGAATATTTTTCCCGTCGCTTATCATAGTACTGAAGCCTAACAAAAAGGCTTACCTGATGCCTTTTCGTAGAGGAAAATTTCCCAAAAACATTTCCAGATACGCAAAGAATGTCTGAAGATTGTTTGAATTCTTAGATCTGTGATTTATTCCTGAGTTTTTAAGCTTCTCACTACATTTTGTTGTTCTTCTCTGAGTGATCTAGGTCTTTCACAAAACCATACATTACTTCTCATACCACTTTATTCATTTTACATTGACCGAGACAATCTATACTCTGCTCTATCCAATGGTATTTAAGATTCGTTAGTAGTTATTTAGAAAGTTGACTTTCATTAGTAGTTGCTCAATCACCTTCTATGAAGTCATAAAATATTGAGGCTTGAGAGGCTGTACAGATAAAATTCAGAGAAATAGGCGGAAAACCTCAAGAAATGAAAGTTTCATAGAAAATATAAACCTATGCTTTGGGATTGGAAGAAAACAATAAGTGGTTTGTCTACAGACACGTCTCTTTGGAGCTGCTTGGACATGTAAGCTTGAATGTTTTTCGTTTTTTTCTTTACTAATTATATTTAATAAATGTTAAAGCGGCAAAATATCACTCTTAAAATATTCTGAATGTTGAAATAGAGTTAGTGTTATTTTATTTATTGAAAGTTTGAGAGTTGATCAGGAGGTGTGCACCCCACACCCGAAAGGACCTCACAGGGCCAAAAAGGGTTGTTCTCTTGTTCTGGTGCAGTTTATGATGTATTGTTTAACCCTATTGTCAGTAAATTTGATTCTTATTTATTTTATCCATCGAAATAGTTTAACTCCGTTGTTTATTTTTACATTTTAACTTTAACACTGCAGTATCCTTTCACTAACACGATCACCCAATTACTTTTTTGTTTCTCCTGTAACAAGGTGTTTCCTTTTAATATCAACTTCACACCGAGTTTGTCTCTTTCGCTTCACCTATAACAAATCGCTAAACCTGACCTTCCTTTTGTCTTTGTGGAGATCGAATGTCTGTGAGCAAGCTTTATCCTACAATTACCACAAAAGTGACATTTGTTTTTTGATACAAAACATCATTTTGAACAGTTATTAGGAATGACTCGAACTCAGATGACGCTGTGGGTCTGCCATGATTTGGTTTGACCCTGTCGTTGTAACAGAATCATGCGTCAGGCAGCATGTGTTTATATAAAATCTAACCTATCCTGGGCCATACTGGAGCTAAGAAATACAATCATTACATTATTTGTACAAACTCGCTTCGCTCATTGAAGACTTTGGAATTGCTTGATGGCTAGATGCCATCATTTTCTCTCGATCTGCGGACTTACAACGCTAGAAACCGGGTTTCGATACCCGTGAATATTCCATAGTGTAGCTTTGGGCTTATCTTCAAACAAACAAACAAACTCTCGATCCGTATAGTTTTATAGATACCTGGCTACGTTAGAACCTGTGGGGAACGAGTTCGATGATACCACAGCAAAATCAATCTCCAAACTTTGTGGGACTCTGTACATTCAATAACTTAATACTAATTCTGGCTTCAGAGGGAAGTTACGTGGCAGCTGGCAGATTGTGTGAGAAGAGCAAATTAACAATAAGCTATTTCAGCTAAAACCAACAGTTGAACTTCGGTGGTCTAGTTGATCTACGGATCATAGCAAGCACATTATCTTTAAAAAGCTCCACATTCGTCCCAGTCTACGTTATCTAACGCTGAGGCGTGATCACCCAGTATATGAGCCACGTGAAGTATTAC
>NW_013668990.1:104157-127091 GCF_000517525.1 Limulus polyphemus
AGCCATTATTAAAATATATGTTACTTTTCTGTTGTCGTTTTTTATGGTGGACAGTTGGATAGGAAAGAATGGCACTGTCCAGCTTGGACTTCTTAAAGGTCATATAGGTCACTTTTATTCTATTTAATCTTCAACAACTTTTGTTATAGACTAAAATGGTATTCCTTATTTTTTCTAATGATTTTTAACTTTGTAGTTACAAGAATTTCTTATTTGTTTATTACATATATATTTTACTTATATTATATTTCTACCGTTTATTGTTTGTATGTATCACAAATCATTATTTGGCACAGATAGCCTAAGACACTGTTAAGTAATTGATCATACCTTATCCAACTGACCGCTTTTTTTTTTTACAGTAGGTAGGAAAGAGGTTAAAAAAAAATATTGTGTCTCCTCCAACTTGGGCTGGGAGTGACGTAGTAATTAGCGTGCAGGTTGCGGGATGTAGGGCTAGGTTCGAGCTGGGATATACCGTACTTTCAGTTGCAGGGGCGTTACAATTCTGATACAGAGGCGTTACAGTTCTAGCAGCTAATCCCGCTATTCAATTAAGATTCACCTTGGAATGGCAGGTGTTGTTGACTGGCTGCCCTCCCGTTTGATCAGCAGTTTTAATTAACTTAGGAATGTCTACACCTGAACCTGCAGGGCCTCTAACGTGGCCATTTCACCCCATACGAGGGGGGCCTCTAACGTGTCCATTTTAGCCCATATGAGGGGCACCTAACATGGCCATTTTAGCCCATATGTCAAATAAGGTGTTATTCAGGTTAAAAACACCAATGTCTATCGACTTAATATTCCTTTTCCTAAGAGTGCTAAAAATGTATGAAAACTGCGTTAATTCCAATTTCACATTTATTTTCTCTCCTGGCCAGTCACTTGTTTCTCTAAGCAAACAAAATTAATAAAAAGTAATTATGAAAGTTCAGGGAGGGCTTGAATGGGTTAACGAAGAAAACTTTATTACAAATTTAGCAGAGTAACAATTGTACAACGTATGGATAAGGTTTTGATGAAACGTTGTACAGTTGGTACTATGTTAAACTTCCAATAAAGTTTTCTTTGTTATCCATTCAAGCCGTCTCTAATCCTTATTAATCTTAAAGTAGGTTCTTCATTGTCAGTATCGAAACCTAACTATTTAGAAACATCAAGAAATGAAAGAAAAAACGAAATACTGTTCGCTATTTGGACCACTCACAATATGGAGTTTTAGTGGATATGGCGTATGTAATACACAGGTGAAGTAACTCAATACTTGTATAATCTCCTGTTCTTATTTCGAAATGATATTACTACAGATAAATGTACATCTGTAAATGTTCTGTACATATTTATCTTATGATCTATAACTTTTTATGACCGTACAGAACAGTTACAGCTGTCACTTTTACCAGCAAATTTATTTGCTCATTGTGAAATATCATGGTATCATACTATATCTCAATGAGAAACGTATACACGGCGCTGATGCAATGCACGTTTGTGTGATGAATTAGTACTAAATGTAGAAGTAAAGTAGATTACACTAAACAGGGAGAAGAGACAACGTCTGTCAAAATATAACAAAGTTTACAGTTGATAAGAGAAACTTGGGTGCTGTAAGAAGATAAGACGTTCGTTTGATACAAAAATAGAAAAAAAAAATAAAGCCATGAAAATTGAAAACAGTTAAGATTTAACCCCTAAATTGTGCTACATATGATAAAAAAATAACATGAAAGATACACTATAAATTTAAACTCAAAATCGACGTGTATATATATATATACATTTAAAGAGTGGTGTTCCTTCTTTAGTTACTTCATTTAAAAATATGTTGATAAAATGACAACGTATACAGTAAATATCCCAAATACGACATTATTACATGGTATTCTAATTTTGCTTCCTGTTAAAATGTTGTTATGAACAGTAACATTATATACATAAATAACATTTAGATTAATCATAAAACGAAACCAACTCGATGCATTTCTACGGGTTCGACTTTGAAGTTGAAGATAAAATGGGCTTGCTATGTGCCACATATTGAAACAAAAACAAAATTTGCAGTATACAGTTTGTACCATGGCAAAATGTCAAAAGATATTTACTGTCTGTCTGTCTGTCTAATCCCATCAGGATTCAGTTAGAAATACTCTGCGTTTTGATGGGTTGAAGAGTGCATGACTAAACCATTTGACAACTCTGGTTGAAAAATGTAAAGCTGATAACTTGGCATCTCCACTTCAAGAGTGTGTGACTAAACTATTTGACAATTCTCGTTGAAAAATGTATAGCTGGTAATTTGACATCTCTGCTCGAAGAGTGTATGACTTGGCCATTTCACACCTCTGGTTGAAAAATGTATAGCTGGTAATTTGACATCTCTGCTCGAAGAGTGTATGACTTGGCCATTTGACAACTCTGGTTGAAAAATGTATAGCTGGTAACCTTGCATCTCTGCTTGAAGAGCGTATGACTTGGTTATTTGACAACTCTGGTTGAAAAATGTTTAGCTGGTAACCTTGCACCTCTGCTTGAAGAGTGTGTGACTTGGTTATTTGACAACTCTGGTTGAAAAATGTATAGCTGGTAACTTGACATTTCTGCTTGAAGAATGTGTGACTTGGCCATTTAAGATATATGGTTAAAATGTGCATGACTGGTCACTTGACACCTTTGATATTCATTTAATGTCTCTGACTGAAGAGTGTAAGATTGGTCATTTGACATCTCTGGTTGAAGTGTGTATAGCTATTCATTTAACATCTGTGGTTAAAGTGTGCACACTAATAATTTTACATCTTTGTTTGAAGAATGTAAGGATGGCTGTTCGTTATATATTTCCAGAGATTTAACGATATTTTCGTGTAGTATGAAACCTAAATTCTCTTCTCTGTTGCTATTGTTTTATTTTATTTATCAGCCACCTTCACCCCAACTTGGCCCAGCAATAATCTTTAGGGCTTATAATGCTAAAATTCGTGGTTCGATTTCTGCGGTGGGCACAACGCTTATAGCTTAATGTGCAGCTTTACGTTTAAACACAAATGGTTTTTCTCTTTGTTTATATGTACATATATATATATATACATACATGCTTAACTGACAGTATGTGGAAAAATAAACCAGGTTCACCCAATTCACAGTCTAATCTTTAATTTTTGAAGATTAGTTCATTGAATGTCTGAATATAAAACTAAAATAAATAATCTATAAAACAAAAATAAACATTCAAAATAGATTTCAGTTTATTTACAAGGATTATCCTTCGAGCGCATAAAACAGGCCTCATGACAAAAAATCTTTTATTGATTCATATATTTAGTTTTACAACTGAGACAAATTTATTAGCCCCCCAGTGGCACAGCGGCACGTTTGCGGACTTACAACATTAGAATCCGAGTTTCGATACCCGTGGTGGGCAGTACACAGATAGCCCATTGTGTAGCTTTGTGCTTAATTACAAACAAACAGATTTATTAGTGTTATATATTTTTTTTCAAAATTTCTCATTACCTGTACCGATAATCTATGACGTAAACAGATGAATAAAGACTATAGATAAAGATGGAAATTAGCTACTGGCTCAAAAAAAAAAAATACTCTTGACGATGATCATCTAGTGAAAAGATGAGGACAAATGACCTATCAAAAGCGGAATGCTCTAAGTTGAAAAGGCCTTAATGAAGGGTAATCCGAGCTATAAATACCAAGCACTTATTATTAGAGAAAAGGGACCGGAGCGTGATGCAAAATAATTACCCTAGAAGAAGATGTACTCCTTCACGAGCAACTCAATTTAGTACAAGTGTGCTAATTTCTTTTTAGTTTAATGAGCAGGACGCTCTGCTAGACGATACAAATGTGACTAAAAGCACCGAAAGAGATTCGTTTTCGATAAGAATGACTCCAAAGTCAAGGGTGGTATCAACGGGTTGCCAGTGTGACGTGACTAAGTACTGTGACTCACGATCCTGGTACAATTCTCTAATTCAAATTTTACAATCGATGCACAAAACAATTTTACAAATGATCAACACGTGAATGTTGAGTTATCTTTCTGAAATAGGAACGTGTTAGACTTTTGTACTTGTTATTACGGATCTTATATATCATCTCGGTTTAAGCCGTTGTTGTTGTTGTTGTTTTTGATACTAGTTTCATCTGGCACAGGTTGTGAGTAAAACGTGCCTCACTAGTTTCTTTAGCTTGCCTGAGATGCTAATTAATGTTCAAACGTGACTCATGGATTTAAAGATTTAGAGCCGATACAACACTCTCGACGTGCTTTTGAGAAACGAAACTGAGTTATTCTAATCAGCCATATTTTTTCTCTGACACATTGATCGTATAATAACGTGAATCATTTTGAAATCGTTTTCAGTTGATAATCTTAATGTTTATAAGCTATTAACTGTGAATGCTTTGTCGGGTTTTGAATATGGACTGAGATTCTTTTACAGTAGGTATCTGTGACATGTTGGCGATAAATGTCAACAATAAACAGACAGTACACAATCCACTTGTTTTAAAATAATATATTCAAGACAAGTCAAAATTTCATTACACTAATGTTTATCATAGTTGTATCTAAAGATTTAAATCATTCGTTTTTCTTATCAAAAGTCCACACAGGTGGATTTTTCTCTAAGCCGTTTCTTACTATACAATCTGCGATAAATTCACTTACGTTACCCCGTATGTTACCACAGTTGTATCCAGAACTTTAAATAATCGTTTCCTTCCGATTTGCACAGAATTTACTCAAATGTACCATTAATAACATATTTTATCCTGGTTAAAATGGAATTTTTATGGATGGATTTCAATATGAATTTTTATTTAAAAGATGTTTCACAAAGGATTTTCAAATCTGATAGAATAAATTGTACTGCTTGTGGGGTCCTCAATAGGCTTAAATTTGTCAAAAATACTAATTATAGTTATTAAATAGTATTACGATCGCAGTGCCATCTGAAGTGAAATGGAGTTTACATTCTGTGCTGAAAAAATAGTGTAAGTTGGTTGTGCTTAGTAATAAAAAACGCTAAGGAGAATTGAGTATACTATGAAGCAAGAGGACCACTCATAATCTACTATAGTCGTGGGAATCTCTAGTTGTTGACCGTTTTAAACGATAATTAAAAGTAAATGGTCCATGATGCTTTCAGAAACCAAATGTTGAGGAATTTGCACGACCTCCCACGAAAGTATCCAAAGTGCACAGTTTTGAATGAGTTACCCTTGTACTCATCCATCACGCGGTCATCACCTGAGCGTCTAAAGCGCCCCCTGCTATTGTGCTTCTATCATGTATTGTATTTCACGCCTTGTGTACTAAAAAAAAAAATATGGTTTTGCAGTGAGTTAATTTTAAAAGCAAAATGATTTTATATGAAAAAAAAATGTGTAAGCCTCCATGATTTAGAATAGAGATTGGAACTCCATATACTGATGGTCAACCGAAATGTATAACCAGTCACAATCTATTGACATTAAACTTTGACCCCCTTATTGCGGAAATAAGAAATTTGTTATTTGCATCTGTGGACATTAATCTTAACCTCAGACTTACTGTCAGGAAGAAGGACATTTCAGGAGATGAATGTCAGAACCATGACTTTAGCCGATCTTGGTATAGAGTTAGGGAGAACATGGAATGGCTTGGAAACTACTAAGAAGTTTTCCTTATACAGACGTGAAATTGTTTCGGCTAGGGTTGAATTGCAGAAGTATCGATACAGTTCTAACCCACGGGCGACAATTTCAACCAAGTGTGTGATAGGCTCTACCCAGGGTCAAACAGCTAACAAGCACTAAAAGTCTCTAACACAAAAATCTGAGGCGAGTTATAGGATTTTTATCCTCGGTATACTGTCAGCCATCTGTCGGAGACTCCAGTCTTAATTAGACCAGTTAACGGTCAAGTGAGCCACCAACCACGCTTCATCAACAGCGCTCCTTCTTCGCACTGTCCAGCACCGGAAGTTGTGTTGCTGCTCCACGTGCTGGAGTTCACGGACGTGAGCCACTGTCTCCGTGAGAGATTGAAGAGCTCGTGTTGACCTCATCACCTGTTTGTTGGTTTTCACGCCCTTCGCAGGAACCAAACTGTAAATTACATGTTAATTAACTGTTGTTACGGAGAAAGGCTAGCATATCCTTGAATCTCGCGGTTTTTGAAACGAACGGGTGTCATATTTCAGAACGTCAGTCCAACTTGAACGAAGCCCCCAACTCTTTGGTCGAGAAACAACAGCTCATGTAGGCGATGTATCGCGCATTTAAAGCAACGATTATCACTAACTTAAATTATCATACGTTTTACAGGCCGGTAAAAATCGTTACCATAACAACTTAAAAACGAGTTTTCTACCTTAAGAGCAGTTAAACGTATATACGTTCCATTAAAAACAGTGCTATGTCTTAATAACCGCACATATATCTACAATCATTGAAAAACTATTGTATTTATGAGGCTGGAACGTCAAGCTGTTTATTTATTTAATTTCAAATATTGAAAGAAACGATGATTATACATTCGATAACTTGAACGTTTCTTTTCCGTTCTAAATTCTAGCACGAGCAGCCCAACTAACCACTTCTTATCTCTTCTTTGGTTGCTTGAGAATAGAAATGGCACATGTCTTTTCAATCACCAATGGATAGATAAATAGACAGATAGATGAATGGAAGGGTGGATGCTTGGATCGATAGAAAGATAGATAGGTAAATAGACAGGTAGACAAAGAGGTAGATAGACAGATAGGTGGTAGGTGGATAGATAGACAGAGAGGTAGATAAACAGATAGTTAGGTAGATAGATAGATAGATAGACAGAAAGGTAAGTAAATAGATAGAGAGAGAGGTAGATAGACAGATAGGTAGGTAAATAGATAGATAGATAGATAGACAGAGAGGTAGATAGACAGATAGGTAAATAGATATATAGAGAGAGGTAGATAGACAGATAGGTGGGTAAATAGATAGTAAGAGAGAGAGATAGACAGATAGGTAAGTAAATAGACAGATATATATAGGTAGACAGAGGTAGATAGACAGATAGGTAAATCGATAGTAAGAGAGAGAGAGACAGATAGGTAATTAAATAGATAGATAGATATAGGTAGACAGAGGTAGATAGACAGACAGGTAAATAGATAGTAAGAAAGAGAGAGAGAGAGATAGATGAACGAATATTATTCCTATAGTGAGTACCTTTAAATTTCTTATTTTTTATACTCACTATTTCTGTCGTTAATAAAAAAGTATATGATCGTGTGTCTTTCCCAACTAGTTCTTCTATCCATCTCTTCCTGCTTCAACTGTAGTAGAACATATTGAAAACTGTTGTGCGTGATCCTTGTCTTTCATTTAACCGCTCGAATAATTTTTCATTAAGTGAACAGGAGAACATTGCGGGGAAGGTAACGTACAGGGGAAATGTGGTAGTGGCAATAGTAGTAGTAGTATTGTAGGCAGAAATTATACTGCCCCCTAGGGTCTAAGGAGGAAATTAAACCGATGTTAAATTCAGGCGATGTGTATAATGTACTGATACAGTAACACGTAACTGGCGTATATGTGTGGATACTGGTGATACCAAGAAGGACTTCAAATACGCACGAACGGGCGTGGCCCACTTTTGATGTTTTATTACACAGCTACCATGGGCGTGGCACAAACAACAAGAGATTATGTTAAAAAGCTAAGTTTCAATGCGGGGACACTCTTAAGAAAATAACTCAAACGTTACAATAGCGTTAACTGTTTGTCAATGAATGAACAATAGTTTTGAGATACGAAGAGTTATCCTGTGAAACCCTGAGACGATTGCAAAAACTCTAAAAGATAAAATTATTTCAAGTAATTCGTGCCTCGAAGTCCGTGTAATAATACCAAGGTACAAAGACAAAAATAATATGATGTGCAAACTTAGAATTCTAAGAAATTCACCACGTAGCAGAAATAAACGTGTAATGTATGACAACTTCCTGGTAAGCTGAGAACAGAAACTTCTATCACACATTTTTCAGTTTAAAGAACCCTTGTCTTTAGCACCGCACTCTCTCTTATCTAATCAGTGTAGTTTTATGACCGGAGAAAAGTTATTGAAAACGATAATAAAGTATTATCCAACCTGGTGACAAAAAAACGACACTTCCGGAAAATATGACGACTTATACAATCTTCTGAAAAATAGGAACTTTACAGAAAACATAAGGTGTCACCCAAACTTGTGACTACACAGTGATATATCTGGAAAATATCAGATGTCACCAAGCTTGTGACAACACAGTGAAATATCTGGAAGATATAGATGTCACCAAGCTTGTGACAACACAGTGAAATATCTGGAAGATATGAGATGTCACCAAGCTTGTGACAACACAGTGAAATATCTGGAAGATATCAGATGTCACCAAGCTTGTGACAACACAGTGAAATATCTGGAAGATATCAGATGTCATCAAGCTTGTGACAACAAAGTGACATTTCTGGAAACTATGGGGTGTCATATAAGCTTCTTAAAAATAGGAACTTTACAGAAATACATGAAATGTCACTCAAGCTTGTTACAATAAAGTGACATATCTGGAAGATATAAGATATCAAAAAGCTTGTGACAACAAAGTGACATTTCTGGGAAATATGAGGTATCATATAAGCTTCTTTAAAATAGGGATCTTTCAGAGAAACATGAGATGTCACCCGAGTTTGTCTCACATGTTTCTGACTATAGCATTTGAGAAAAATAATATGTTTTATTTGTCTTGTAGCTTAGGAAAATATATTTTTCAAATTTACCTATTTAAAAAAATATATACAAATAAATACACGCGTATGTAGAGTTTAACGTACCTTTCTGCAGAGAAACCGGCTCTGATCGTTCCCTTGGGTGTTTCTAAATTTTCTCATGGAAGGATGTCGCTGGAAAATTCTTTTGGTCTTGTACTATGTGTTCTTTAGTAACATTGATTGTGTACATGATTAGAACTACGGGGAAACAATGTTCTCCTTATAGTATGGTGGTTAGTAATTTTAGTCATGATCAGCACTTGTTACATTTAAAAGTTTAATGTTGCCCTGCGTTTTGTATATTCGTCAGGCCTGTAAAAGTTGTGATTACAGATAAATAATTATTAGAGAACGTCACATGACAAATAGAAGGTATGATTCATACAAACTCTTGCCCAAAAGATGGTTTGGTTTGGTTTGAATTTCGCGCAAAGCTACATGAGGGCTATCTGGGCTAGCCGTCCCTAATTTAGCACTGAAAGACCAGAGGGAAGGCAGCTAGGTAGTCATCCCCACCCACCGCCAACTCTTGGGCTATTCTTTTACCAACGAATAGTAGGATTTACCGTCACATTATAACGCCCCCACGTCTGAAAGGGGAGAGTATGTTTGGTGGGACGGGGATTCGAACACACGACCCTCAGAATGCGAGTCGAGCGCCCCTAACAATCTGGCCATGGAGGTTCTAAAACAGTTCGCTACTGAAAATTTCGTTCCCGGACGTTTCGCTCAAGGTCTTTTCGTTACCAGGTCATTTCGCTACCTGTTCCAGCTATTTATAAATGACTCATTATGACTCGACAACTATTTATAAATGACATTATGACTCGACAACTATTTATAAATGACTCATTATGACTCGACAACTATTTATAAATGACTCATTATGACTCGACAACTATTCAAGGCAGTGGCTGGACAACTATTTGAAGAAATGAGGTCACATGTGTTTTCCCATTAAGGTGGTGTTGCAGCCAACGAAAAATATGTTAATCTGATGGTGCCATATCTGGAGAATACGGTGGGAGGGGGAGAACTTCCCAACCTAGTTTCCATAATCTTGTGTTGCATCAAACGTGCCACATGCAGACGTGCATTGTCGTTGAGAAGAAGAACACCTTTCCGATTGACGACTGAAGGACGTTTCTGATGAAGGGCTTGATTTAAACGTTCCAGTTGCTGACTATAGATCTTTGCATTGACAGTTCGCTGTGGATTAAGGAGTTAGAAATGAATTACTCCTTTGATGTCCCACCAAATGCAAAGCATCACTTTCTGCGGATGAAGTCCAGGTTTGGGGGGTCGGAAGTGGTTTTTGTCTAGAACTAACCCATTGTTTTTGGCGTTTAATATTCGCATAGAGAATAGATTTTTCATCACCGGTGACAATTCTGTCCAAAAATGGTTCACACGTTGGATACGATGATCATAGGAAATTCGTGAAGCACCCAAACACCTTCTTTATGGAGTTTTCCCGCATCCCTTAGATGTTTACGTATTGTTTCATGAGACACGTGCAATTTCAGGGCCATTTCACGAGTGTGTTGCCTTGGGTTAGACTCAACAGAGCATCAATATCAATTCCAACGTGATGTACGTTTTTTGGAGGGTGGTTAATGAAAGTGTTCCAAAACGCAACATTAATTTCTTGACGACCTAATATACACACACACATATATATATATACGTCACCTGTCTGGATCAGAAGCCCACAATAATGTCTTCATTGGCAAAACCTTTCGTCTTTAGAGCCTTCTCGAAGCACGCAGTATTATATTTGTAAGCAAAACTTTTGATGTCGTCATAGTGAAAACTGTGTTCATCAAGAGGGGTCGACCTTACTATCGTCAAGAATGTCCTCCACATTTTACACTAGCTTACCATAAAGTTGTTCTTAGTAAAAAGATAAAAACAGGAAGTGGAATTACTAATTGATCTTACATAAGACAACCTGAAAGTTTTAAGCGGTTTTGAATTAGTTAAGGAATATGACTTTTTCTCTTCCGAATGAAAGTCAAGTGTGTATGCAACAAATGAGACAAGATACAACAAGCCTTGATATGTTTTTTCTTCCCCTTTTGGTTTATCATTGATTCAGAATTACTTACGAAGGACGGATGGCGTTGTTAGAAACGGGACTGAGAAATGAAAAACACAACAACAGAGGAAGATCATCCCCTCGCCAAATATTCGCAGGGAAAACATCAATTTAAGATGAATACTTCATAAGAAGGAGCTATTTGTGTCATTGTCTATGAAGTACCCAAGCTATTAGAAACAAGAAAAATAAATTTCAGTTTCAAAAAGTCGTGCTATAAAGTCATCACTCTACAGAATAAGGCTCAGTTTGTGTGGAATAAATGGACAAATATATGGCAGTATATAACATAAACATATCAGGATAATGAAGAAAAAGATCACTTATTCAATAGAGACTTCGATGTATGAGCTATGGAACTGTTCGGCTTTGTTTTGAATAATACCCTGCTTTCTTCTGTCGCTGTTACGTAATCTGAAGTCCAAGTTGTTCTGTAGTGTCTTCCTATCGTGGTCACGTGGCTTGGGGATTTAATTTACAGCTACAAGCTATATGATTCATGTACTAACTAATATTAAGGTGTGTTTATCCATTGTGCTTGCACGTGTTACAGCACGTGATACGGCATCCTATATTTCAAATAAAAAACAACCACTTAAACATAGTTATGTAATAGACGAGAGGAAAGGCTTTAAAAATGAATGAAAGCTTTTGAAGCGAAAGTATTTGTGACAACTTAAAGAGCAATTAGAATTCCCTTGTGATTTCTCCGAATGTGTCTGTTAGTGTTTTAAATTCCATCAGCTGGATTATTCAATTGTTTCTTCCAACGAAACTAGGGGTAAAGAAAAAATAGCATGAAATAGATGGTATAAGAGCGTATATCTTTCAGCGAAATGAGAAGTGAAGAATAAGTAGCATGAAATAGATGGTATAAGAGCGTATATCTTTCAGCGAAATGAGAGGTAAAGAAAAAATAGCATGAAGTAGATGGTATAAGAGCGTATATCTTTCAGCGAAATGAGAGGTAAAGAAAAAATAGCATGAAACAGATGGTATAATAGCGTATATCTTTCAGCGAAATGAGAGGTAAAGAAAAAATAGCATGAAACAGATGGTATAATAGCGTATATCTTTCAGCGAAATGAGGAGTTAAGAAAAAAAAACATGACATAGATGGTATAAGACGTATTTCTTCCAGCGAAATGAGATAATAAGTTTGTTTGTTTGTAGTTAAACATAAAGCTACACGATGGGCTATTTGTGCCGTGCCCACCATGAATATCGAAACCCACTTTCCTGCGTTATGAGTCCACAGATTTCCGCTGTGCCACTTGAAAGAAACGAGACTAAGAAAAATGAACATGACATAGATAGTATAACAGAGTATATACTAGAGCCGGTTTTTGTTACTCAGTAAGCCCGTAAAGGTTATATAGTGCCAGTAATTTAGTCTTTGATATATACGATATGTAATTTCGTTTATTCGAATATTTCTCTGATATATTTCAGTTATAAAAAAAGTTTGTTTGTTTTTTTGTCTGTTAGCTAGTGTTAACTTCCCTTTTGTAATAAAGAAACGGTCTACAGTACCGCATTCTTATCACTGGGATAGGGGAAGTGGGCTTTAGATGGTAGAAGGTGAAGGAATAGGGGGAAGTAGTATCCATTCGCAGCCTTTACACTTTTGACAAAGTTCATTTATGTTCACATAACCCACGCCTTTGTATGCAATTTCTAAAAGTTTAAGTTTCTCTATAGCGATGTTTACTATGTTTTGGTTTCCAAGGTAACAAGGACGGGAACAACCAACAACATGACGAGTACGTGGCGTTAAAGAACCTTTGGACAAAAACAGGAAACTGTCGGAATACATTAAGTGATAATTGTTTAGCTGGTAACCTTCAGTTAGTGTATTAACTAATTTACATTTTGCAAGCTCGGGATTCTCGCGATGCCCGCTCAAAACAACAAGTTCGGGGTTTTTCCGATATCACCTCAATACCTCCCCTCCCCCTTTAAGTTAACAAGTTCAAGGTTCTCGCGATGTCACCTCGATCGAAAATTAAGTTAACAAGTTCAAGGTTCTCGCGATGTCACCTCGATCGAAAATTAAGTTATCATGCTCAAAGTTCTCACGATGTCACCTCGATCCACACTTAAGTTAACAAGCTCAGGGTTCTTGTGATGCCACCTTAATACCCTCCCCCTAAATGAACAAACTCAATGTTTTCGCAATGTCACCTCATTACAACCACTAGTTAAGAAACTCAGAATTCTGACGATTTCACCTCAATAAACCTCGAGGTTAACGAGCTTGCGGTTCTCGCGATGTCATCTCAATACACACTTAAATTAACAAACTTAAAGTTCTCGTAATACACTTCCAAGCTAATAAGCTCAGGGTTCTCGCGATGTCACTTGGTGGCTCAGGGGTACATTTGAAGGCTTGTAACGATAACATGTGGTCGGGTTTTGACCACTGCGTGGGTAGGGCTCAGATAGCCCATTGCGTAGCTTTGTGTCTAACAACAAACATAACTTTTACATATTATGTTTTTGTTTCTTTTTACTTCGACGGTTATTATATCAAACTACCCATAGAGTTTTCTTGTTAAGATTTATACAGAATAACGTAAAAAAAAATATTTAATTAGTTACATTTATTACTAGGGTGAATTTTGTAGTCGCTCTAAGTAGGCAGCTTGCTTTGATTGGAAGTTAATATTAATTACACCATCGTTCAAACCATTCTGTTTGTTTCACAATTTCGTGCCAAGATACACTTGCCCTCCTTAATTAGGAACTGATAGACTATAGGGGCGACAGCTAGTCAATTGTATCCACCGCCAAGTCTTAGGCTAATATAATTAAACAGTGGGTTTTAACAGACGATCTTATAACGTACTTACAGCCCCAAAGTGCAGGGGGCAATTTTTTTCTTTTCTTTCTGTGATTACTGTACGAGAACTATAGACCTTTGGATCCACAGCTCGCCACGCTAACCACCAGGTCACGCCTGGCCTAAACCATTCTAAAAAGCAGAATATTTTATGAAAGATTATGACAACACAGCAGTACCGTCTTGTTGATAACACACATTAACATTCTCGTTCATATTTCAATGGCAACTACGAAACGTGTTTTAAACCTTATGAAACTACGCGGCTGTTTATGCAAGATTGATTTTTATGTATACAAATATGCTTAGCAAAGAGGGCTTCCCTTGCCCTCAACCCTGACCGCGGTAAAACCCACACGATGATTATTAGGGACCTCTACTACTTCTGATTAGTTCAGCAATGCTAACATCCATCGCTTTGACAGGCGAAATAACTTTTGAAAAGTTGAGACGAGAACAAAATCGACATATGCTAACCTGAATGATAAACTGTGTATACAAAGTTCAAATCACGTCTGAGTTTTTGTCACACACGCCACTGGTAATTATTGTCGTAATATTGAAGGGTGATATGTAATTTATACGCTCTGAAAGCTGTTAAACTTATACTTCGAATTCAAAAGTGTACAAAATAACTAGTATACAGATAAGATATAAAATGATAAAAACCCTATAACCCGAGCACTTTCAAAAGGTGGACCTTTCTTATTTAGGGACAAACTGGGAAGAAGAAAGGTCCACCGTTCTAAAGAGCTCTGGTTGTAGGGTTTTTATCATCTTGTATCAAGACTTCGAACCCACGTGTTTTTCTCACATCATGAAGCCAAGGTATAAAACAGCTAAAACCGGTTTATAAAGGAATAGCTATTACATAATGAACGTGGACATGTCACCAGCGTTAATTCAGCATCATCAGGTTAACACCAGTGAAACGTAAACATATTTGAACTATTCTATTACAAAATTAGTAAATATGATTAATTTAAAAAAGGGGGAATAGGGATCGTCAAAAAAATTCAGAAACAAGTTGTATCGAAATACAAAGATTATATTTTCAGTCCTACAACTAGGGACACTAAAAAAAAAAGTAAACAAACATGAGGTCAAAATAGGGATTTGTAGCTTGAGAAAATAATGTAGACACTATTTCTAGCCTTGTTTATTTACTTTGCATTTTGATTCAACTTGTTTCTGTACGATCCCTATTCTCCCCCCCCCCCACCGCCCACAGTGGCACAGCGATATGTCTGCGGACTTACAACACTAGAATCCGGTTTCTATACCCGTGCTTCTATACCAGAGCACAGATAGTCTATTGTGTTGCTTTGTGCTTAATTACAAACAATCTTTAAACATATTCCCCCTTTTTAAGTTAACAGTTTTTTATGTTCATTTATGGAGAACAAATTTTAAGTTACATACGTGTATATACGTTTAATTGAATGTTAAATGTTATATGTTGCATTGGCTTTTTTTTTTTTACCCAAGCACCACACTGAATTTATTCTAAATAAATAAGAAATGTACAACAAAGAATAAACATTTGTACTGGTATGTAACTACAACAAAGAATAAACACATGTACTTGTATATAACTACAACAAAGAATAAACACATGTACTGGTATGTAACTACAACAAAGAATAAACACATGTACTTGTATATAACTACAACAAAGAATAAACACATGTACTGGTATGTAACTACAACAAAGAATAAACACATGTACTTGTATATAACTACAACAAAGAATAAACACATGTACTGGTATGTAACTACAACAAAGAATAAACACATGTACTTGTATATAACTACAACAAAGAATAAACACATGTACTTGTATATAACTACAACAAAGAATAAACACATATACTTGTATATAACTACAACAAAGAATAAACACATGTACTGGTATGTAACTACAACAAAGAACAAAATGTAAAGCTATCTTAAAGGCAAAGATTGTATAACTTACTCACGAATATTTTCAGGCTGTTAATATTACTGTTATCGTGTCATTTACTCTTGAATATTTGCAGGGTGTTAATGTTGTTGTTGTCACATAGTTTATTAACGAATATTTTCAGGCTGTTAATATTACTGTCATCGTGTCATTTACTCTTGAATATTTGCAGGGTGTTAATGTTGCTGTTGTCACGTAGTTTATTAACGAATATTTTCAGGCTGTTAATATTACTGTTATCGTGTCATTTACTCTTGAATATTTGCAGGGTGTTAATGTTGCTGTTGTCACGTAGTTTATTAACGAATATTTTCAAGCTGTTAATATTACTGTTATCGTGTCATTTACTCTTGAATATTTGCAGGGTGTTAATGTTGCTGTTGTCACGTAGTTTATTAACGAATATTTGCTGGATGTTAATTACTGTTATTCTTGGTTCTTGATTTTAAGGATGTTAGTGTTATTCCTGGTTCTTGAGTTGTAGTATGTTAGTGCTGTTTTTGGTTCTTGATTTGTATGATGTTAGTGCTGTTTTTGGTTCTTGATTTTAAGGATGTTAGTGTTATTCCTGGTCCTTGAGTTGTGATATGTTAGTTTATTATTTGTTCTTGACTTGTATGATGTTAGTACTGTTTTTGGTTCTTGATTTGTAGGATGTTAGTGTTATTCCTGGTTCTTGATTTGTAGTATGTTAGTTTATTATTTGTTCTTGATTTGTAGTATGTTAGTTTATTATTTGTTCTTGATTTGTATTATGTTAGTGCTGTTTTTGGTTCTTGATTTATAGGATGTTAATTGTATTCTTTGTACTTGAGTTGTTTGATGTTAGTGTTATTATTGGTTCTTGACTTGTATGATTATCAATGTTGTTGGTGACTCGTATTTTCACTAAATTGAGATTTTAGATTTTCGTGTTCTTATCCAGTAGTCTTTATAAACACATTTTTTAGAGTTCGCAGCAATACGTAGCTTACGTGAATCAAATATAGACATATAGACGATGAATACCATATGTGTCTCATAGCCAGAAGAGTTGGTGTGTTATGTTTTGTGATATGTGTCTCCTACTGTCTATGTTTCTTGCCTAACAAATAATGTAGATCTTAATAATAAGAGGGCGTATTAAAAGGTCAACAGAATACACTACGGAACATAAGAACCCATTTTGTTAGTTTTCATTGTTGTAAATCGGTAACTGATCATTTGTGCTGTTGAAAAGATAGCATTGTTCACAAGGCTCCGCCCCTTGCGTACACTTTAGGTTTTGATAAAAGCTGTGATCTACCACGAGCAGACTTGCTATATCTGGACAAAGAATTGGATTTCACGGATATAGTGCAAAGCATTCTGGTTTGATTGATATTAGTATACAAGTAAAGCGTTGTATTGGGTGACAGAATTAAAAAAAAAACATCACACAAATACAAATGTACATAGATATCGAGTTCTCTTTAGGCTCCATGCGGGTGAATATTTAGTGAGTTGCAGTGTTTACTGTTCAAAAGAACGACATCTTGTGGTCCTAATATGAGTGATTTTATCCTAAAATAAGCTATTAGAGAGAAGGAGATAGAGCATATTGAAGAGGGTGAGGAAATGTCGGTCAAATACACTATCAAAGTTTAATGAATTAGAACATCGTAGCAGCATCACTATACGAACTTTATACGAACAAAAAAGCTGGTTCACATGCAGCAAGACCTAACCTCCATCATGATATACTGAAATATATAAACATAGCCAAACTCCTCCTGAGGATCATTTATACAAAGGTTAATCAATGGGAACATCATGACAAGACTATTTCACACGAATCCCTAGTTACATAACACCCAAGTTCTCTATGCAAGATGGTCCTCGTTCAATGACGTCATTAGGATATAGTGGAATTTGTAAATATGGGTTATCTTCAACGAAGAATAGTAGCACCATTATGATAAGCTGAAGCATATAGAGAGATAAGTTAGCTTATCCCGAGTTATTCTTAGCTACCGAACCTAAGCCTAAAGAAACAACCACAGTATTAATTTTTCTTAGAGGTCTGACATTTAATTTTCAACGACAAGACTCCATATGCTTTGATATTATATGGATACGTCTTCCCATTAACGCAACCATCTGTTTACTATTTTATGTATCTATCCATTTTCTGTGTAATTGTCGTGCACTTATTGGGTAGAGAAGCTCAGCATCTGATCTTATCACTGCTCATTCTTTGGGTGACCCGTTGGCTGATGATGAACGACCCAATATAAACAGCAGTAATTATTCCATGATGCGATTCATTTAGAAAGATGGCCAGATTAAAACAGTTTTGGTGTGGAAGGCATAATAATTAGACGTGGAAAACTAAGAAACCTCAAAGATGTCCTTTGTCTGCACGTTCTTACTTTCGCAGTCCAAATGTAAAATTTATGAGCGTAATTGGCCTATACTTGTCGTAAAAATAACCGTATTAAAACCCAAATTATGAAAAAAAGGGGTCGTTCGCAGCTGTTGTCTTCTGGGAATTTTCTTGACAGGTTTTGAGAAAAACCGAAAAGTTGTTGAGGCAGACCAGAAGCCAGATTAACTTTCAAGAAAAGAAAGGTTTTAGAAGTACATGAAATACAAATTAAAAAAAAGTCGAGATCAACTTCTGCCCCCTCACCAGGAATCCGACCACACACACATAAGAATACTCGAAGAAATTCGTGTTCTGAGTTTTCTATAACTTTCTTTTATCTAAAGTGGATTCTGGTCACGATGGATTTCGTTGAACAAATAAAAAACCGGCTGATATAGTGGCTGACAGAATCCAATGATGATGACATCTCGCAACACAAAACTCTAGTTCCAGTTTTCCTATTTAGTTGTCCTCCAGTGAGACAACGGTAAGTCTACGGAATTACAACGCTAAATCCGGGGTTCGGTTCCATGGGGTGGACACAGCAAATAGCCTAATGTCGCTTTGGTCTTCAAAACAAACAAACAAAGCTATTTAGTTATTGAAGATTTGTTGTTACCGAAAAGTAAACAAGTAAAAGTTAGGAGGGACTAAGAAGGTGTAAAACTAGATAGCAAAGTAAAAAAACTGACCAAATGGTTGCTTTCTGATTAAAATTCAGACTTTCCAATATTTCTCTTCAATTATATAAATCCGTTTAATTGTAAAGCTTTAGCAGCATATTCTCAATTAAACAAATTTACTTAATTGAAAGAGGATATGCTGCTAAAGCTTTATAATTAAACAGATTTACATAATTGAAAGTGGATATGCTGCTAAAGCTCTACAATTAAACGGATTTATACAATTGAAGGTGAATAATATGCTGCTAAAGCTTTACAATTAAACGGATTTATATAATTGAAGGAGGATATGCTGCTAAAGCTTTACAATTGAACGGATTTATATAATTGAAAGAGAATATGTTGCTAAAGCTTTATTCAATTATATAAATCCGTTTAATTGTAAAGCTTTAGCAGCATATTCTCTTTCAATTATATAAATCCGTTTAATTGTAAAGCTTTAGCAGCTTATCCTCTTTCAATTATATAAATCTGTTTAATTGTAAAGCTTTAGCAACATATCCTCTTTCAATTACATAAATCTGTTTAATTGTAAAGCTTTAGCAACATATCCTCTTTCAATTATATAAATCCGTTTAATTGTAAAGCTTTAGCAACATATCCTCTTTCAATTATATAAATTCGTTTAATTGTAAAGCTTTAGCAGCATATCCTCCTTCAATTATATAAATCCGTTTAATTGTAAAGCTTTAGCAGCATATTATCTTTTAATTATATAAATCCGTTTAATTGTAAAGCTTTAGCAGCATATCCTCTTTCAATTAAATAAATCTGTTTAATTGTAAAGCTTTAGCAACATATTCTCTTTCAATTATATAAATCCGTTCAATTGTAAAGCTTTAGCAACATATCCTCTTTCAATTATATAAATCCGTTTAATTGTAAAGCTTTAGCAACATATCCTCTTTCAATTATATAAATACGTTTAATTGTAAAGCTTTAGCAGCATATTCTCTTTAAATTATATAAATCCGTTTAATTGTAAAGCTTTAGCAGCATATTCTCTTTCAATTATATAAATCCGTTTAATTGTAAATCTTTAGCAACATAACATACAATTTGTTTGGCTTTGATGCATAGCCCTTCTTTACTTTGCTTGCATTCCACCACTATACAAGGCCTAATTTGTTTACTTATTTCGGGTTATTTACTTATCAGCTGTTACTTCAGCAAAACTAGTCTACTGCAACGGAATTAGCGAATCAAAGAAAGGATTAGGCCTTTATGACATCTTTTCTTCACTAAAATTCGCGTTTTGGTAAAGAAAAGAAATCCACACACACAATAAAAAACATGATATCCAGTTAAACCACTGTGAACAACAATTCACTTAGTCATTACCTTGTGAAATAGGTGTTTCATTTACATAAGTCTAGGGTAAATGAAACATAACAAAAAAAAATAAAGTTGAAAGAAAGATTGCGATCGTCTTGCACACATTTTATTGTGAGTTCAGTAATAACTAACAATAAAAAGCCAATCAAACCAAACGCATTGTTGAGGCTAGGTAACTATTGCTAGTTAATCCCTAAAGGAATTTTTAATAAAAACTCTTGATTTGTAATTGTTCTTTAATTGCATAGCATAAAAACACAAAATGTGATAATTCATGGTTTATTTGTTTTATAATATATAGAATGTAAAATATGTTGAATTTATTTCATTTGTTCTTTATACAAGGTATAGGTGATACTGTAACTTTTTTTTATAGATTTGTCGTAATTGTTCGATGAACACAAGTTTCGTTTTTGTCTCGTTGTGGCTCGAAATTTCTTTTGGACACACCTCATTAAGAGGAATGTGGAAAAAAATCAGTAAAATTATTTTTATAACATTTTTTAGACCTTTCTAATATTTCGCTTTTGGCGATTAAATTGTTACTTTTTAAGTATCATGCATTTTTTTTTGGGGGGGGGTAGCTATATAAATATAAAACGTTTATTTATCTATGTTGTCAGTTATGAAATGTATATAGTTTCAGTAATTACGTCGTAGGTGATAAATTTATAAAATTGAATGGTTTCCCAAAGACGTTAGATAAGTATGGTTTTTAGTTTAATCATGTGAATGAAACTTTCATGCATTAGTGTAGTTCCCATTAAAAAAATATTACTCTGAATTTGTTTCTTCACTAATATACGTTTGAGCAATTGTAAAAAAAAATAAAATAAAATAAACATCTTAGGTGTTTAGAACATTATAAGGAAGACAATATTTATGGGTTTAGAATATTATAAGGAAGACAATATTTAGGGGTTTAGAATAGTATAAGGAAGACAATATTTAGGGATTTAGAATAGTATAAGGAAAACAATATTTAGGGGTTTAGAATATTATAAGGAAGACAATATTTAGGGGTTTAGAATATTATAAGGAAGACAATATTTAGGGGTTTAGAACAGATCAAATAATGTAAAAAGTCATCAGCGTTTGACACACTTCTGTACTGTCAGGATAAATACGCGTAAGATAAGTTAGACATAACTTGTGCTGTCGTAGTATTCTAAAATTCTAGGTAGGATGTAGAGTTTCTTATAATATTCCAAAATCCTAAGATGTAGTCTTCCTTATAATGTTCTAAACTCCTAAGATGTGGTCTTCCTTATACCATTCTAAACCCCTAAATATTGTCTTCCTTATACCATTCCAAAATCCTAAGATGTAGTCTTCCTTATAATGTTCTAAACTCCTAAGATGTAGTCTTCTTTATACTATTCTAAGCCCTATATATTGTCTTCATTATAATGTTCTAAACTTTAAAATGCAGTCTTCCTTATACCATTCTAAATCCCTAAATATTGTCTTCCTTATACTATTCTAAACCCCTAAATATTGTCTTCCTTATACTATTCTAAATCCCTAAATATTGTCTTCCTTATAAAAAAAACGTAAATATAAATCTGAAATAATATTCATATTAAATTTAAGCTAGAGTTTAACCGCTGACTTTCAGAATATATGGAATAATACGTTTTTTGTTGTTTTTTAAATCTTAAAAAACTATCTAGTAACTATTTGAATGTACAGCATTGTAGAAACACATTATTAAAATAGAAATTTTAGGAATAGAATCAAGCGTTAAATGGTATAGAGTGACTAGAATAACATTCGTGACCCAGTAGCGGAATAAAGAATAGTCCCGAATAAAAGTTGTTCTTAATATTATTCTATCAACCAAGTCAAAGTTTATCGAACAACGTGTCTTGTTGTTGTTCATAGCAAAAAGTAGCAATATTTGTAACACTTTTTGATCAGGCTTAAAAACAAGGCCTCACGTTTCTAATCATGATAATCACTCAACATAAAGTACCAAAGTAGCCCAAAATCAACATTCTGAAACTTGAGTAGGTTTCAAAACCTATTATATCAAACAGCGTATAGTCTTAGCTAATTGTTTGATTACCATTGCCTTTAGTCTTCATACCAATGCTTTTTTGTGGTCAGTAATGAGAGGACTTCGAATCTATTTTTGGAGTCTTATGAGAGTTTTCCTGTTCTTGACTATACTAGAATAAGGTTTACCATTATTGTCTTTACTGGGGTAAAGACTAGAACCATGTGAAGACTTTCCCATCGTGGACGTAGTCGACGTAAACACTGGGTTCGTGTAAATGTTTCTTATCATCTTTATTAGTAAGGTAGGGACTTTCTGGTCACGAACTTTATCTAATAAGAACTGGATTCGTGTGAGTTGTTTTTTTTTCTGTCAATGCCGTTAGTAAGGAACGGATTCTCCGGTCACGGACTTTATCGATGTGAAGAATTGGGTTCGTGTGAGGGTGTCTTGTCAGTGGCATTAATAAGTTAAGGACTTTCCGGTCAAAAACTTTATTTAGTAAAGACTGGATTCGTGTGAGGATTTTTTTTGTCAATTCCGTTAGTGAAATAAGGGCTTTTCCGTCAGGAACTTTAGTGAAGACTAGGTTCAGTAGTCAGGATTTTACAATTACGAACCCAAGGCGATCGTTGTATCTGGAACCAACTTTTGAACAGTGGTAAAGTAAATCGTTTTTCTTTAAGGAACTGGAGAATGAGGACAGTTTCCGTTCTATATACATACATATCTTATAAGTTCAAACCTGCTGTTTCATTAAGACTGGTAGAAAATGGAGAGTGAATATTGTTTCCTTTACAATACACACACACACATACCTGATCAGTGAGAA
>NW_013668991.1:0-1554 GCF_000517525.1 Limulus polyphemus
TCTGCTAATGTTGTATCAGATATTAGATAGGTTTAGGGTTATGTTGGATCTTATCAATATGAACTTTTATTCTGCTAATGTTGTATCAGATATTAGATAGGTTTAGGGTTATGTTGGATCTTATCAATATGAACTTTTATTCTGCTAATGTTGTATCAGATATTAGATAGGTTTAGGGTTATGTTGGATCTTATCATTATGAACTTTTACTCTGCTAATGTTGTATCAGATATTAGATAGGTTTAGAGTTCTGTTGGATCTTATCAATATGAACTTCTATTCGGCTAATGCTGAAACCATGTGCAAAATGTCCACTTGCTACAAGAATATAAATAGAATGGTTTTGAAGGTAGGGAAATAGTTAATAACAACAGTAATCAGACTTCTCTACTTCGCCAACTACAGATGTCTCGTGACGCGTGCAACGCCTTATTGGAAATGAGAACTTTTACAAATTACATAACTCTTATTCTGATTAAACTTATCTGAAAAAATATTAAGTTGCATATTCCTACAGTTCTTAATTACTTGTCTATAGCAATAGATTTCACTATAAATTTTTTCCCTATTCTCTGTTAATCTTAATGTTTTGCTTTCATACATTTTAAAGCTATAAAAAGTATTATGTTTCCATTTGAGTACATTCTCTATAAAACACATCTTTTAAAGCTACAAAGAATATTCTGTTTCCATTTGAGTACATTCTCTACAAAACATTTTTAAAACTATAAAGAATGTTGTTTCCATTTGAGCATTCTCTACAAAACATCTTTTAAAGCTATAAAGAATATTAGGTTCACCATTTTTTACATCTTTACAGAATACGAAACATAAATTGAATAAGCAGTAGTTTGTTTTGCTAATGACACCACTTGTGTTTTTGAATCATAAAATAGTCATAATTTGATATACACTTGAGAATATGATTCAGCTTTTTTTTTGACCAATTTTTCTAATTTTGTAAGTCATTAACATAATTTCGTTATATAAGGTTCAACTGATATTATAAATGCCAGACAAATTGTATTACTTACATAGTTTTATCTTCAAATCAATTGCTTGTAATTAGTCCAATGTAATTACTAGAACTATGAAATATTCCACTCAATTCGCCAAAGCTAAGATTTCGTTACATGACATATTAAAGAAAGAATAACTGAATACAATTCTATATTATGAATTTATTTTATGTAATAACAGAAAGAAGCACGAATTTTGACTGTGAAATTTTCATTAACTGTTCAGGAAATCTCATCACTAATGATTCGAAGATGAACATAAATGTCGATCCAAAGTTAATTCAAAGTTTCAGATCGTTTAGTATATTTTGCTAACTATAAAAAGCTCGAATAAAAAATAAGTGGTACTCTTGAGCTCAACTACACAATTCAGTGTGTGGTCTCAGTTTTTTTTGTTGTTGTTGTATCTTTTGGTTTGTTGAAAACACAAGTGCAGAACAAGAACTGAGTGGGCAGTAAGAATTTCTAGCTTGTTGCCTAAAATGCATTAAAGGTTTTATTGCAACAGTGGGTATCATTTTTATGGCGTACAGGT
>NW_013668991.1:1989-3987 GCF_000517525.1 Limulus polyphemus
TAGTAATAGGTAAGTTTAATTAATACAGTCACAAGAAACGTACGAATACTGAATACTACTTAGTAAAAAACGAAACGGGGTAGGTCTTACTTTTTACTTACGTGTATATATATATATATATATATATATATATAATTATTCGTTTCATTCTTGTTTTCTTTTTTATATTTTCACATTAGTCCCCCAGTGGGTCAGTGGTACGTTCATGGATTTACAACGCTGAAATCCAGGGCTCGATTCCTCACGGTAGACAAAGTGCAGATAAATCATTGTGTAAATTTGCACTAAGAAACAAACAAGAAGATTTCACATTATGTTTGTATACTTCCCTTTACAGGACAATCAATATTGAAAGGCAACAACAGTCAAAAAACTATCGAAAAGAAATTGTAAAGCAAAAATCGTAATGTAATTTACACCAATTAACCACATAAGTAATTTTAATAAAGTCAATACACCTACAAAGGATATACAAAGGATTTAACGCAAAGGAACCAAAAGTCACAGAAACTATACATTAAAACGTGTAAAAGGAAAATTAGAGGAATTATATATATAACGTAAGCTCTACGCTGCCTACTTCTTACAAATCCTAAACTGTTAAAGTCGGATTTGGCCTAGTGGTTAGTATGCCGGGCTGTATATCGAAAGCTCCAAGGTTTGAGCTACGATATACTGATGAATTAAGCTACGAGGACGAGATAACTGTAACAGTCAATCCCGCTATTCGAATAATGGTAAACACATAGGTGGCTAGCACTGACGACAGGTTGCCTTCTTCTGGTCAGTAATTCTGAATAATGTGTGGTTGTACCTGAATACTAGAGGTCACTGATCTGACCATTTAGAACGGTTTCTCGGACACTTTACGAGGAAAGAAGCCATTGAAAGTCTACTTATAACTGAAAAGATTGAAGGAAGGAGAAACCGTGGAAAATAGAGGTTAACTTATGCCAACTATCTATTTAAAAGGGATCAATGTATAGACATTGGAAATTCTTTGAGTCTCAAGGAGAAAAAAATATGTTGGAGATCATGGTCACCAACGTCCTGTTGGATAGGGTACATAGAGAGAGAGAGAGATCGGAATATTTTATAAATGTATTATATAAGTGATAATCGAATAGAGTGACATCAGAGATAAAAGATCATTGCTCCCTTGGTAACAAAAGTACAGTCTTACCCCACTTGAAGAAAACTAGTATTCTCAAAGGGTACAAAATAATTGTTGCTGCTGGAATAGAAGTTAGAAGGTTACAGTTGCCTAAAGACAAAAAGTTTTTGTTACCTCAGTGATGAGAAATTAATACTTCTTCAAAAATAGGGGGTCAGTATTTACATCATGAATAGAAAATTAGATATTATCCTAGAGGTAGATGAGTGTTTAATGTTACTCCAGTGCTGGAAAGCTGGTCTTACTCCAGAAATAAGAACTGTGTAACTTCGGTGACAGAAGATTGGTGTTACATACAAATGATAGAAGCGATAATTTATTTCCCTTTACAAAAGTCTCTACTATTTTAGCTATAGAAAGATGTAGGCGTTACCTTTATCAAAATTCATTTATTGTTGAAATGCACACGGAAGCACAAAGTGAAAACTTTCCCAACTAATCAACAAATAGAGGCTCTCGCACACATACAACCGCCGCCACATATCTCCACAGGTAAGATTCTACGAATCAATAGGAAAGATTTATCTATCTATGTCATAATTTAATGTATTGATTTTACTAAACTAACATTAGTAGATTTGGTTTGTGAAAGTCTAGGGGAATGGGGGAAATATTCATGTCCCTGGGATTTCAAAGGCCTACTAAACCACATCGCTGGCGATTCATGTCCCTAGGATTTCAAAGGCCTACTAAACCACAGAGCTAATGATTCATGTCCCTGGGATTTAAAGGCCTACTAAACCACAGAGCTAGTGATTCATGTCCCTGGGATTTCAAAGGCCTACTAAACCACAGAGCTAATGATTCATGTCCCTGGGATTTCA
>NW_013668991.1:4802-16130 GCF_000517525.1 Limulus polyphemus
TGGTTTGTCCTATTATTTACTAACCATACAATTATTTTAAGTGGCTTGTCATATTATTTACTAACCATACAATTATTTTAAGTGGTTTGTCCTATTATTTACTAACCATACAATTATTTTAAGTGGCTTGTCATATTATTTACTAACCATACAATTATTTTAAGTGGCTTGTTCTATTATTTACTAACCATACATTATTTTAAGTGGCTTGTCATATTATTTACTAACCATACAATTATTTTAAGTGGCTTGTCCTATTATTTACTAACCATACAATTATTTTAAGTGGCTTGTCCTATTATTTACTAACCATACAATTATTTTAAGTGGCTTGTCCTATTATTTACTAACCATACAATTATTTTAAGTGGCTTGTCCTATTATTTATTAACCATACAATTATTTTAAGTGGCTTGTCCTATTATTTACTAACCATACAATTATTTTAAGCGGCTTGTCATATTATTTACTAACCATACAATTATTTTAAGTGGCTTGTCATATTATTTACTAACCACATAACCAGGTAAATTGGCTTGTCCTACTATATATACATTTCTTACACTTCTAATTATAAACATTGGAATGCGTCATCAGTTGGGTACCTTCACTGTTAACGATATTTTCAGCCGTAGTCCCAAAAGTCAAAATAAAAAACTGCAGCTCTCTGTAGTTTAATAGAATGGTATAATGGTAGAATGTGAAAGATTATATTTACTGTATATTTTGCACATTGATAACTAATCTATGGTCATGATATTTTTGAACTTTTTTATACAGTAACGAAAGTAGTTTGTTACATAACTGACAATATGATGGATACTTTTCTTAGGACGCTACATTACCTTTAAAATTTAATCAAATACAAGTCTGTTTAGATCAGTTTGGGATTTCGTTTAAAACTCTTGTACGCACAATCACTATTAATTATAACTAGGTTTATTTTAATAAAACATTTCAATATCAATGCATAAGAATTTTGTTTTATTTTCCTTTCTTGAATAAGAAATGAATATCTGTCGTCATTTATAAACGTATGTTACATTACTGGATAGGCCCTCGGCCGCTATATATATAGAGCATGTGATCGACTGTGACATTTCATTACCTGTTAAGCCTCACACTTATACATCACATAATAGCAATAATAAACGTGATATCTTGTTTCCGTGTTCTCTGATCTTGAGAGAACTTACACGGAGGTACGGCATTTTGCGGGACTTCCATTCATATGGGTTGCGTAGGTATTTACCCATTTTTATTCAGAACTTTTTACTGGACAGTCGATTCCAAGTCAGTGTTGGTTCGACTCTTTCCCGTTCTTTTCCACAGGAACTTGGAATTCCTCAAGGCTGTGTCTTGAGTGTCACACTTTTTAGTATCAGAATTAATGCCATCACTACGAATTTCCTCCTGCTGTTGCAAACTGGCTCTATGTCGACGACTTCCACATCTCGTCGGTCGGCGAACATGAGGTTTATTGAGCGGCAGCTTCAGACTGTCCTCAATCGCTTGTTGAAGCGGACCACAGCAAACGGTTTTACATTTTATTTTTCCAAAACCGTTTGCATGCATTTTTGCCATCAACGGGGATACACCCCGATCCCGAGCTCCGTCTCGGTGATGTTGTTCTTCCCGTGGTCCCTGAGGCAAAGTTCTTGGGGCATATCTTTGACCGTAAGCTTACTTTCATTCCACACATCAAGAGGCTATGTGTCAAGTGTACGAGGACACTGAACATCCTCAGTGTCCTCTCTTCCACCTCTTTGGTCTATGGTTCTGCCAGGACTTCGGCCTTGAAGATGCTGGACCCCATTCACCATCTGGGGCTTTCCTCACTTCTTCAGTCCAGAGTTTGTACACTGATTCTCACGAACCTCCTCTTCAACTCCATGGTTTGCAACTTTCTCTATAGTATGCTACCAAGCACAGCATCCTTACCACGGCATCCCACCTGGGATTGTGTCTTTCTTCTTCAGTGGGCCGTGCTCTTTCAGAACAAACTGTCCGCAATTCCTCCATTTGGCCTTCGAATCCAGGCATAACTAGGTGAATTGGGTCTGTCATTGGATGACGTTGCTGTCCCCAATGATCAGCCCATTCCACCATGGCATATTACCATCCCCAATTGTGACCTTTCCTTGAGTCATCCGAGGAAGGCGGATACTTCCGATTGGAAGTACCGTCTTCTCTTTGATAAACATCTTTAGAACCGTCCTTCTATTTCCATTTACACGGATGGTTCGAAATCATGTGACTCTGTAGGTTCTGCCATAGTTTGCTGTGGCTCGCAGGATCCCCTCTACAGTTTCTGCGTTCACTGCCGAGTTGTATGCCATTTCTCTTGCCCTGGATCATGTAGAAGATATGCAGTACTACGATTGTATTATTTACACTGATTCTCTTAGCTCTCTACTGGCCCTGGAATCGCTTAACGTTAGTTCTCACCTTGTTCTCGTCGATATTGAACAACGACTGGCCCATTTTTTTCTATCTTCTGTTTCCATCCAGTTTTTCTGGATACCTAGCCACGTCGGGAACGAACTCGCAGCTAAGTTCGTCTGCTCTGGCGCGTCACGGCCGTGCCTGTCACATACATGGACTAAGACTCTCTGTAATCAAGGCGCGGCTTCGCGCCAGTGGGCAGTAGACTTGGGGTGAGCAACGTCATAACAAGCTTTTCCAGATCAAACCTTCTGTTGATCTTTGGCGTCTTGCTTCCGTAAGGATAGAAAGGAGGAAGTCGTCCTGGCAAGGCTACTCATTGGTCACAGTTTTTTAACTCATCGTTTTCTTTTATCTGGTATTGACCCATCAATGTGTATCTTTTGTGACACTCAAATCACAATAGCCCATATTTTACTGTCGTTACGACCGTGAGTGGCACCATTTTAGACATATATTTTCTACGGATTTACCCCTGACGTTGGACGGTGTAATTGGCGATGTAGACACTGTCCAACTTGATTGTATTTTAAATTTTTTAGAACAATTGGCCTATTTAATTGTATTTAAATATTTTATCTGAATTTTAGACATATTTTAGTTTTAACTCAATATATTTTTACATTTTACAACACTTTTATTTTCACTGTTCTTGTTTGTTTGTTTTTTGTTGTTGTTGTTGTTTGTTTTCTTTTTTTACCGGTTGTTTGGCGCAGATAGCCTACTTGCTTTGCGCCAAAAAACGCCAAACAACCAGCCAACATGAAATCTTTACGTGACACGCCCATTAACCACATTGTTCAGTTTCTTGAGTTCTTACACAAGCGTTTTAACCATGAGTGTTATATAATAAAATCGACCACTGTTGTGACCCGCCTAACTGAAGAAACACTTCCATGTGCTCACGGAATGTTTCAATAAAGTTTGTAAAGAAATAGAAAATGGCCGATAGTTGAAACATTTATAAGGAGACACTTGTTTTATAAACAGGAATTACGCGGGCAATTTTATACTGCTGTGAGAAATGTAGCATTACCAAAAGACAATTGAATATATAACCTAAAATAAGTCAAACCACCCTTTCATCATCTGAAATAAAACATCATAAAGTATCATTCTGTATCTTTGTTTAAGCAAATTAGTTATGTTATCATCAGTAAGGTGGAAAAGAGAGCGAATTTGGGCTATTGTAAATAATCAGAAGGAGACGGCTTTTCATTATTTCTATCTTTACTTTACTTAAATTGGTTCGTACTTCAACAAAATAATTATTAAACTCACAAATTATATAATATTAGTAATGGATTATCTTTTATATTTTAAAATTATAAGTTTCTAAGAACACTCGCCTATTCTAAGTTTAATTTATTTTTGTAAACCATTTATAAATTTCAACTCTCTTTGAATCAAAAAAATTATCAACAAATTGTTTCATAAAGAGCCATTTCTTTCTTTTAATATACTTATTTCTTCATATCTGAGTTGTATTTGTTTTTCAAAGAAATTTATGTGAGATGGCAAATTCTATTTTTTTTTTTATGATTATGATTGTGTTTATCGTTCATTTATTATTCCCATCAGACGTTTAGTTTATCTATGAATTTTTAGTTGAATTAAAACGCTAACTCACCTTCTGCATAGTCATTTGTATTTAAATAAATATATATATGTATGATAAAACTGACTCCAGCTTCCTAGCTCTGACGTACAGATACTATTAATGTAGCTGAACAGTATGTAAATTTATGATAACATGAGGTTGTACTCTCGTGATCACCTCTGTGAATAAATACCCTGCCTTCGCTAAGAGAGAGACTCACGAGATAGTTATTGAAGGGTATAGTTATTGTTGTTTGTCACTCGATATTGTGATCAATACTGAAAGGCACCGTTGGAAATTTTATTCGCTGTATCATTATTAGTTGTTTTTTTTGGAATTAGGTTTCTTCTTTCTGGTTCTTTTTCCTGATTCCATTATTTTTGATTTATTAATATTTATATGATAAATTGTTTATTAATATTTGAGTGAAGTCCTGGCCAGGCATTTGTTAATTAACTGGGTTTGGTAAGTTTTGAATATATTTCTCACTGTTGTTATAGCGAATAAATTGTTGTTGTTGTTTTTTTGTTGTTGTTGTTGAAGCCTGATAGTAGCGGCGTGTTCATTTTAGACCGTTACATGAATTAGATCCTTTCATCCAATCTTTACCAATGAAAAGCCAACTATTAAATAAATAAATCAAAATACCTTCACTACTCCAAAGTCTTCCTAATACGAATCACTTATAAATTTTCATAAATGTGCTTTTATAGTTCATACACTTTCATAAAAGTTTGTACAGACATTTTTATAAAACTTATTTAACTACATTATCATTATTTAAATTTGACAATTCAAATGGTGAAACATACTAAAACTTATATTTTTTCCAATGTTGTTTAAACTGTACTCGTAACACATATTCAATTTTTGTACTTAAAGATATGTATATATTATCAAATATTTCAAAGTAACCTAATGATCAGTAACATTACTAATGAATACAACAGCAGTAACAAAATTTGAAAAAGAATCTGTAAACAAAATAATCAAATGATTAATAAAAGTCTCAGACGTTTCAATTGTTCTGGGTGTGAGTCTGGCGTTTTTATTAAGTACAATCTAAAAAAAAAAACTTTTTCGTTATTGTTTTCAATATAGCTAGAATGATAATATGATGTAAAGAAAATGTTAAGATATAAAAAGAAAGGTTTACTTTAATGCTCAATGACTCGAGGAATGATAGCAGATGAAGGACATGTGAGGTAATACTAACCAAGCACAAGATAATTAATTATTAAAGGTAAATGTTTTTTCTGTGTCAAAACTAATTTGTCCATTTTATACAATAACTTATCACCTATGTCGACTACGTGACTTTGAATTAGGTCATTACACAATGAAGAAAGAACGTAGGGTCATGAGATAAAGGTCGCTCTTTGAAGGTTAAACCAGAGTACCAGCAGATGTTTATAAAGTCGCTTGGAAAAACTGATAGTGAATTGGCTGTTGCCGACCGATATTTCAAACACTGAGACTGAGAGTTACACTCGGATCATCATATAGAGGTGTGAACATTAAAACGTGTTATAGATATCCCTTGTTTACCGAAAGCTGTTTTTATTGTCAATGTAATGTTGATATTTGTTACTATGTTAAACCTGTAGTAAAGTATTCTTCGTTACTCATTCAAGCAGTCTAGAAGCTTTATTACCATCTAAGGTAGATAAGTCTAAACTTAAAACTAGTATTTTCTTATCAATCTGAAAAAGTTTAATACTGTAAACATATACGAATATAAGATCTGATAAGTACTAAGCACTTAACTGGTATACAATTTAATTATAACTAGCAGAAACGCCGCTCTACAGGCGACTGTTTGTTCTAGTAATTACTAATCGTAGTAGTCATGCCTCATTGAAATAAAAATAGAAAAAGTGAAAATTTTCAAGAAAAATATTTTTTTCTGGGAAATGCTACACGGGAAAAGTGTTCGGAGTGTGCTCTTTAGTCATACGCAACTCATTGCATCAAAAGGATTCAATGTACAGAACTCAAAATTTTCGGAAATGTTAATGATATATTGTAATGTTTTTTACACATTAAATGTGGTACCGTTTATTAAAAAGATAATAGTTTGTTTAAGAACTCCAATTACTCAGTATTACATTTAAAAATTACACCAATAAACATATAATCAAACCTTCACATACAGTCCTAGTGAAAGTCGTGCTCTTGTTGTGAGAAGAATATACAATAAACATATAATCAAACCTTCACGTACAGTCCTAGTGAAAGTCGTGCTCTTGTTGTGAGAAGAATATTTTTATTTAAAATGGTGTTCTGTTATAAAGAAATGGTTGTTGCACATACCACAGTTATTTTTCTAATCGTCTGAATCTTGAATACCCAAAGTGTGTATGGATTTTTGTTTGTGGTGGCATCCGATAGATGTCGCAGGAGCTTTTAGTTACACACATATATACTGACATACACGCTACGTCCATTATAGTAAGATATATAAAACGTATGTTTGGTCTCCAAAATAAGGATGTTGGATTATAAAATTAGTAAAAACGACAAACCAGAAATTATCATATTTTTCAATAGCTCGTAATAATATTCCAGTTGTTTTAAAAGCTCCATAACGTAATTACTCGAGTTTAGAAAGTGTATGTATGCATATGATCTAATGATCGCCTAGCATACTGTCTGTTTACAGACTTGCTTGTTTACTTCTTATTGACCGCGTGTTTGCATACATGCATGTAAATAGAGACTACACCAGAGCTGAGCACATGACAAAGATTTGTTTGTTTTTAGAGAAAACCCAAGTATTTGTCCTTCCGTCTCTACTCACCATGGGGAATCGAACCCCAAATTGTAGCTTCCTAGGTACTCACAACGTGCCGATGACCTACCGATGGATAACGCTAAGACCACCTAATATTTTGTTACTCTTCATTTGTCTGTTTATTCTATGTATGAAATAATTCTTAAGATTTTACTGACTTTTCTTGCAATACCTCTCTTGCCTTCTCCGCAGATAATGTCAGTAATCAAAAAAGTGGTCATTTTAAAGAATTATTATAAGACATACAAAAACGTTTGTGCCACGGTTTGATAAGCATGAAAAATTATAAAATATGCTACCCCTGGTATAACGTGACTGTTAGAAACAAATATAATAATATCATGATATACATTGTCTGTCACTCATAAGACACGCACAAACTTGTAATTGAAAACATAGATAACCGTGGATTAACATATCTCAAAGACGGCTTACATTTGTTATACTTACTGTTTAAGTACCTAAACTATGTTGCCTAAAGATGTCTATAGTTTTAGCAAAACTTTTAGGTCTAGGGTGAATAATTGGGAAAGTTCAGCAGGAAAACAAGAGACCTGCCGGGGAAAGTGGGAGCAAAACTGAATTATCCGACCTCGATTAAGTTCGAATAAAATAAACAGACAATAGAGAACACAGTGAAATAGCATTTGTTCAATTCAATAACAATCAAAGCTTAAACAAGTGGATCTTGTGATGAAAGATACTGGGGAGCTTTGTAATGAATCTGATCTATGAAGACCTAATAACACTCCAAATTATGTTTCAAACTGAGAGAATAAAGCAATATATGCATGGAACAATATTGCCATTTTTCTCAAGTGCTACCCTTGGCTGATAGTCACTCTCACTTAAAAATAAGGTATTGAGGTATCACCTGAACTGCCAGTAGAAAATACCACTGTATATTTCTAAATAGTATCTTTTCCATGAGAAAATACATACGACACACTAACTGAATGGCACAGTTCAGTAGAGAACCATTTAGCTGGCTTTGAAATAACAACCAATATTGATGCTCACACATTGACGTGTGAATTTACCAGAGTTTCCTTTGTGGACGAATAAATGCATGTCACAGGGCATCTTGGTTGATATAGGTTGACCTTCCTAACACTTAGAAGTTCAACTTGTAGAAGTTAGCTCCAGGAAAGTTACCTTGGACCATGGTATACGATGGTTCTATTGAAGGTTTAAGCACATTGGGTAATGGCAGTGTTTTTATACTGGACAATCTCTGATGGGACACTTCATGAACTTTTCATTGGCTTCCTGCTGTATCCCTTTCATCTTCATATGTCACAGTCTGCCAGGCTTCATTAGGTCTCTTGCTTGACTTACATTCAGCTGTGTCCTCTACTGCCGTCAATCCTGAAACTCAACTACATTCCCTTCATTATTTGCCAGTTTTATACAAATAGAACCTGGTTCAGTAGAAATGGGGAACGAGACTGTATCCATTGGTTCTTACACAATTAACCAAAACAGGCCAGCCACACTAACCTCTATCTTCTGACAACAGAAATTTATTAACATATATATATTTTGTTTCCTATCAAACTCCTTTGAAACACAAGTCGAGTTCTGGCTAATAGGGATTATAAAGTATCACCACACAGGTGTTCTACACTCTGGCCATACACTCATAGTTAACATGTTCATGCATTTCAACTGCACTTTGTACTAAAATTATATAAAGAAAATAATCAGTAAATCTGTGTGTTTACAAAATTATTAAACCTGCATGGTTCTAAATCTTTAAACATAACCAACTAAAAGACTGAACGCACCAACTATACATTTGGCATGATGCTTAAACTACTCTTTGGGAATTTTCTTTCTATAGATATTTTCACTCACTCATAAGTGTTTCGATTCGATCCTGTTAGAATATCTTTCACTTGCAAAAACTCAAGAAAAAACTATGTTTCTTCTAAATGCAGTGTGCATATTTGTTACTGTTATCTCTTACATGAAAATCCAATAACTGCTAAGTATTTTAGTGTCAAAACTGGAAGCGTTCTCTTATCAGCACTAATGAAAATGTCAGGTCTGTGTATTGTTGAAATATGTATTTATGTAATCTATTCATTTGTGTTATACAACACTCACGAATGGCTTTGTGTAACGTCCATATACGTGTGTAACACGAAATACATATATTTATATATATATTAACATTACACATTGTTACACATACTAATACCTTTAGACAGACTGCCTCCAGCTCGTGGACCATTATCATGGAATCTTACTCAGGCTACATATAAGTTATGTAACTATAACCATGACGTTGTAACATGCTGGAATCTACGAGCCACTTTCTCAGCATCACAAAAACAGTGATCACTGGCAGCAATCAGCTCAACTCTCAAGTAAGATTTTTCAGCTAAAGTTCTTTCAGTCAGAATAAATATTAATTTTATCATTATATTATATATTGATACATAATCTGACCAGCCTAGGCTAACTACAATACACAGCTGTAAAGTACATTTATTTTTTTTGACAACCGCCAACACAAGTAGTTAATCTACCAAGTATTTGTGTTGCTCTATATGAGTTGATCCACTCACTTCAGTTTGCATCACAGAAAGGTAAGTACTGCCAAATCCAGTGAAACAAAATTTATCAGTTAATTTCCTAAATGTTTTATTCTGCCATTGTTCTTTAGATCTTGCTGTTATAATCTTTCTGGATTGTATAGATGTCCTTTTGTACCTTGCTATTGACTTTGTTCATGTTATTTTATACTTTTTTCAATCTCGTTGTTGTAATACCTGTGTTATTATATATTTGTTCGTAATTATTCCTTAATATTATACCTCTTTCCTTTAACTACTCTCTTAAATTCTCGTCTCTTACTTCTTTTCATTTATCTATATTTTTCTTCTCTTTCTTATTTTATGTTTTTCTTCTAATTAATTTATTTCTTCAGTAACATTTACTACAGGCTATGTTTATTAGTAGACCTAACTTTACAAACAACATTTGAACAGAAACTAATGTAAGGATAACTTACAAGTACACTTACTTGAAATATTTCCCCACTAATAAATCAGTAATAAGCATACTCACTCACTTCCTGTTTAGCTAATTAACTGAATAACTGTCTAACACTACCTGACACGGACTGGAATAGCAAGTTAATCTACTGATTCTGGTATTCTTATACAACCTAGTTTTGTACATAATAAAAATAGATCTTACCAAGATTTTATCTTTCGTAGAATTGTTAAACCTTTCATCGCCGTGTCAAGCTTTTTCTAGCAAATAAACATGTAAATTAAAATATTAAAAATATAGCTTACAACAGAGGCAAAGAGTATACATATATATATACTGTGATTGTCAACTTTAAACAAAATCATGAACAAACTTATCATTACTATCTTTTTGGGATCCAAATTTAGATAGGAGTTTTCGTTTCGACACATGTCGACAACGATAATAAGCATAATATATACAATATTGTCCATACACAGATGAATATGGTCCTTGCAGTACTTTTTTGTTCTAAATCCACATTCGACAGTTCTTCTTGATGAATCTTCTTATGTTGAGATTATGTGGTGGTAGTCCTAATAGATCAAAATACTCTCTTTATCATTTCGACCAAAATTAATACCGACCCAGTGAATATCAGGTTTATGATTCGGGTTGACGACGTATAATTGTTTTAAAGCATGGTCAGGTAGTTGATCACTGGCAAATACACCTCCAAACATTTTTCGCGTATAAAAATCTTGCGAGAGCATTGAATACATTTTCATTGTGTTCACAGCTTCTTAGATATCAGTTATGATGTTTCCAGACTGATCAATTTCTAAACTTGACTGAAATTGTGCATATGCTAGAACATTTATAATGTTGGCTAAGGTAATACCAGAATGTATTACAATTCTTAATTTTCCCTGTTTCACCACATTAAAATGAGAATCTCCAGCAGATAGATCTGGTGTAAGATCAAAGGCGAAGAGTATATATATCCTTCCGAGTATTCGTCATATTCTATATCAATTCCTTGATCTTGGAATTGTTTTCCAGTTCCACTAAAGAATGTTTCATAGCTTCGTGCATACAGCTCAGCATCAAAATCTGGTTGTGAAGGGCGAGGGGGATCTGTTTTCCATCCACGTTGATTGCCACGAAATTGACATGTAACGTTTGAAATTGTATGAATTTTTCTTGCAAGATCCATTAAATACATCGTTATCGACACATCCTATAACAAGTCGTATAGGTACTTCACCTAAAACAAACATTATCAATAGATGCTTGTAAGTTTCCCTGGGTAATTGAAAACGATTTGTTCATTATATATTTCAAAGGATATTTAGCTGTTCCTTTCTGAAATGCTTTACCATGTGACAGAACGACTGACAAGCTGATCTCGACTTTTCTAGCATAGATAGAAACAAGATTACGACACTTATGATAAACAACATTGTTTATTGACAAAAAGGGGACATGGATAAACGTTTCGGAATTC
>NW_013668991.1:16231-33539 GCF_000517525.1 Limulus polyphemus
AGAATACCGTACATCTAAACAGTAATCATGGGGAGAAACTACAGCAAGAAAACACAACAAAAAGAAAAAAAAAAAACGAAAAATCAGTAATACGAACATCTTAAAAAATGTATAATTTAAATGAAGACTGCATGTTGTTCAGAGTTGGAGAGTGCTGTTTGATGTGGAGGGTTTCTTTGATCAATAATTCCAGGTCAGTGTTAGACTTGTAGAGGATAGAGAAATTTGATAGTATAGGTTGATGTCCTGTTTCTTCACTGTGTTGGCGTATAGAGGAAACACAGGGGTTATTCAATTTTTTTTGCGTTTTAATGGAAATTCCCATATGTTCATTGGCTCTGACTTTTAAATGGCATTTGGTTTTGCCAATATAGGAGGCCTTACAGTCTCCACACATGTAAAGATAGACTAGCCAAGAACAATAAGGAATGGGGAGGAGATCTTTAGTAGGGAAGAAATTTTTTATGCGTGATGTGGATTTAAAAACTAATCTTAAATCCACTTGAGGGTAGTGACCCAAGTATGCGTTTAAGTTGATTTTTTAAATTTAAGCTTTCTCGTGTCTTCCTTATACTGGCAAACTATATAGTAAATTTGTGAGTTTCTTTGTTAGGAAGGTGTTGGTAATGTTTTCTAATAAGTGTTGTGGATAGCAGTTACGTTTCAGGATGTCATGTAAGAAAGAAATTTCAGAGTGTAGATTAAGATATGTGGAGCACAGGTTGTAAGCTCTGTTTAGTAAGCATGTAACAAGGTTTCGTTTATACGTAAACGGGATAAAGCTATTAAAGTGTGTAAGGAGACCAATTTACCGAAAAAGACGTCCACTGGTCTCCTTACAAGTACAGAGTTATCTTCATCTTTTTTATGTCGGTCCCATCAAGCTTGACAATCTTTGCCTTTAGATGAATATATGATTATTCAGGACCTAAATATTCATATAATCCACTGACCTTCTTCAGTCACTGTTTGTGTGGGAGGAAGAGAAAATAAGTCTAGCTCAGACTTTGTACACTGACAGGACTTTTCAGGTGGTAAGAGAGTCATGTTTACTTGTCGAAAATGTCTGATGTTCTTTGTCTCTTAGCTTTAGATATTCTGAACACTTGACCTTTCTGTTTCTTCTTTTTATTATGTAGAACTTCTCTAGCCATATTCTGAGCTCTTTCTATTACTCATTGTTTTCCAGCATTGACAAAAGGTTTTCCTTCTATGACATCTGATGCTAAATTTATGCCTGACTAAGGCTAATGCTCTGTTTTTTTCAGAAATGTTATAACCGAACGAAACAAGTTATCCAAAACGTTTCCTAACCCGTGTCCCCATTGCCATTGACTACCAGCATAATAAGGTAAACCGTTTCCCTCTTGGTAAGGGTAGTACGCTTCATATTCGGCTGGTTCTTGACAGTGAGGTACTTTCATGATTGTGAAGATGAAGCATTACAATTACTCTTCCTTGTTCAAACGAGACAGGTCGACTAATGACATCCTTTATATTGACCTCTATAGTCGGAAAATTTTGTTCAGAAATGGGTATGTATTGAGGATTTGTAAATGTTTCAGTGATCATGTCTCTATCCTGACCTTTAACTTGAACAATTCGTATCAGTGGAACATATGCATGACCATCAATAGGAGGTTCCACAATATCTGAGTAAACATAGAGCAAATAATATCCACCATGCATATTACTAGTATATGGAGCTGTAGTGGGTTCTGTTATCGTGTGATTATTAACTGATAGTATAGGATTGAATGTTATAAAGGCTCCATCATTTACATTCACGCTTACTTTTCTAGTGAATGAATCATAAGTAAATATAAGTTCATTGTTGGGTTTAGGAAGTGTATCTTCTAATTGGTTTAAGTTCTAATTAAATCTTCAGGTTCTTTGTACTGACCTTCTCTAATATAATTTATTATAGTAGCAGAGTGAGAGTCTGAAAAGCATGATGTCCATCCTGTACTATCAGGCGCGTCGTCATGCCAGATATGTGGATGCTGTAATTCGAACAAGGCCACTTTCCACGAACCTCTAAGGTTCATAGATGAGTGATATAGTATGTCAGAGTATTATTAGCAAAATAATTCATAGAACGCTTACTAGGTAGCGTCATATACAACTTATCCATGTTGAATAACCAGAAATAGAGTTATACATATCATTTTATGATGGCAGACAATTCAAATCTCTTTCAAGGATCCAGTTATTAAATTTGTTAGGTTATCCTTTCCATTTTACAAAATATTGTTTATATGTGTCACTTCATTGTTCACGTAATATTTTTTCTACGGTGTAGACATCATCAGGGGACTTTATAACTCTTTGTAGTTCAGATTCGTAAAATGTTCTATTTACTTTTTCTCTGAAATAGTTTTGCAGTTTATATCCTGGTGGATTTCTCTCTATTCTCTGATAGATCGTAAATACTTCGTCTGTCCATCCAGACATATAACCTTTCTTAAATTGATACTTCACTTTACTAATACGTATTTGATCGCCTATTTTGAACCGAAATTTAGTGGATGGTTTATAAAATGTTTTCCACACCACAGACTGATTAGATTGATTAACATCTATTGGCCTCATTTTAATGCTGAGATGATACGATTGATTATAGGCATTGATCAGATGTTTCAATACAGTGATATATTTAAATGCTCCACAATGAGTAAAGAAGTATCATATTTTAGCTTTAGTCTTTCTACTATAGACGCTTTTGTTTCACTATTTGTAGTAAAGAAGTAAATGTCTTGTTCCTTGAGATATCATTGAAAGAGATGATTAGTAAATTTTGTACCAGCTTCGGTTTGAAGTTTACAAGGTTTTCGACCCTGTTTTAAAATTTGTTTGAAAGATTTTACAAGTGTTACTCGTTTCTTATCCTTGGGTGGAACAACCCATGCATATTTAGAAAACACGTCGATACACGTGAGCAAATACTTAAACTGATTGCTATATTGACTTAGGTTAGAAAGATCCATCAAGTCAGCCTGTTATTGTTCATCGATCCCTGAAACGATCACTTAGTGTCTCGAAAACTTATATTTTACTAGTTTGTGTAGAGTGTATGTATCTTGATGCCTTAGTGATGTCACAAATAAAGGCTGTACTCCACAAAACTAGCAGGATGTGTAGGGTTATAATAGATAGATTTTAGGCTATTATTAGACATTGTTTTCTACGCCATTTACTTTTATTTAATTTTTTACCGTCAGCTTTGTCTCTAACAGTAGTAATAATTTGACCTCTACAACAGACGATATTAATTCTCAGATGACTCAAAATATTACTAAACTTAGAAGGCTGACAATAGTCCATGACGACAGTCAAGACACAAATGAATGAATAATACAATAATACTTTTTTTTAAATTATCCTATTTAGATACAGTATGTTTAGGTCTTCTAACATGTGTATCATGATTCATATACTTCTATATTTTCAACAACTTCTTCGGGAATATTAATATCTGATAATCGTTCTGCAAATTCTTTCCATCCTGTCGGGTTAAAATTCTTTCGTTTTCGTAGCACGTCATTGATTAGGTCGATTTTGTTACTGGTTGAGATGGATCTTCCACTAATCATTAATTCTTCACGATCATTCCATGTTAGATCCCTACTGGAACGTATCAAGTTTAGTAGAATTTCAGCTTTCTTTTCTTTATTTCTGAGGAACACTGTCTACGATCTCTAAATTATCATGAGTCGGCGACTCCATTTGAATTTGAACAGGTTCCATGGCTTATGAACGAAAGATGTGATCATGTTGTTGCAGTTAATTTATCATCTTTGGTTTATCATCTACGTGTAATGTATCATTTTGTATGACTGATTTCATATTATTATTTATAAAGTTTAACACTTTATGTACAGCCTTTTCATAAACTTTGGTTTTGTTTTTGTCTTTTATAATCAAGCACAAAGCTACACAATGGGCAATCTGTGCTCTGCCCACCATGGGTATCGAAACCCGGATTCTAGCGTTGTAAGTCCGCAGACATACCGCTGTGCCACTGGGGGGGGGGGCATAAACTTTGGATTGATAAAGAAAATGTACCAGTTCTTCAGGAATGAAAACCATTCATTTTGCCATATGTTTAGAATCCAGCAGCTTTACCAATAGCCCGTCCTGCCAAACAACCAAATAATGAAAATATTGGTGCTACGAGTAAAGGTAAAAAAAACATCCTTTCTGTATCAGTAAGTTTCTTTTCTGTTTAACGGATGTTTTTTTTTTACAGCCAACTCTCTCAATAATGACCTGTATCATCTAAGTTTCTGCTTTTCTATGTCCATGATGATAATGTTACCCTTTAAAACATTTAAAGCACATTCACAAATACTGAAGATGAATTCATTTTTAGCTCTGGCAATTATTTCTTTAATCTGTTTATGTGTAGCTTTAGATAATGCACGAAGCAACTCTTGGTGTTGTTTAGTTCTAAGTGTCATGATGAATAAATAAAAAGAGACTGTGAGTACAACACATAGAAACTGTTTATTTGTACAGCCATTTAGAAATAACATCTACTTTTTTCACACTACAGTGATGCTAATTGTTAATATGAAATGGACAGGAAAGAGTCAATTTTGAAAGTTGATTAACCTTTGGGCATCCAAATAATTCCAGATTGTAACAAAGAGTTTTCAGTAGCCTTCTCAATATCTCGTCTTTCTTTCTCCCCTTTGTATAAATGGCGGTAAATTTCTCTCTCAAGAATCTAATCACACTTCACAGGTAGGGATAGTTGACATTACAAGAATTCCATGTCATGTTATGAATGTGCCATGTCACCCAATTACACTGACGACGATCAGCATCTCAAAGATATTACTCAAAAATGGTTTGTTTACAAAAACACGCATATATATTCAGTAACTATACATTTGAATGAAAGTTCTTAATTACATCCTTCAAATAAATTTATTCTAGGTCTACCTGTTCAGTAGTAATGGTGATAGATTTAACTTTCTTTGGTATGTGCACTATAACTTTATCTTCAGGAAAAAGTTTGGTCCTTAGACAGTTTGCAGTTTCAAATTGACGAGAACTAACCGTATGGTTGTCTCGCTGCCTCTTGATAAGCTTCTTCAAAATATTTGATACATGATGGCAACATTTGTCTCGCTAAAACATTCAACTGAGATTTTTCTCCGATATTCTTGAACAAAAAATATATTGAGAATTTAAACTAATATTACGCATTTCCCTATCATTATGAAAAAAATTCTGTACAATATAAAATGCTGATAAATACAAATAGTGACTTCTACGTGTAAAAAGTTGAAACACTCGTTTATTTTCTATACTTTCACTAATAAGATCACCAATTATAAAAAAAGGTGCACAACCTCTTTTCCAATTAATGCACGTCAGTAGAACACCGGATTTTTTCATTGGCAGAAAATGACAGGCTTAGAGAAATTCTACAGTGGGAAGAAATGAAGGTGCTTGAATTAATTTTAAAACTGCCCTATGACATACTAAATAGTTCAAGTTTCAGTAAAATATTTGAAGGCTTTTTTTTGTTGTTGTTGTTGTTGTTGTTTTTTTTTGTAGTGGCTTGTAAAACTATAATCATTAATAATAAGACTGGAGTCTCTGTTATAAATTTACACATTGTTTGCTCTAATAAAATGAAGCATTTCCAATTAGTATATAACAGAGCATTTCCGACTAGAATGAGGGTGTTTATATGGCTTTTAGATTTCTGTAATGCTTGAATGGCTTATGTTAATAGCAAAGAAGAACTTAGAAAATATTAGAGGGTGGAAATTTCGAATTTCAAGAATTAACTTTAAAATAGCCCTACAACCTTTGCAGGAGTTTGTTTAGTAGCGGTGCACAGCTTTTGATGCAATATACCTAGCTGTTTTGCTGTAGGCTTCGGTGCTTGAATGGCTTTGAAGAGAAATTTGGCCAGTAGTGATGAAAAAAACTGATACAATCTCTCCATCTTTTTCGAGAATCAACTTAGAAATAGTCCTACAACCCCCAGATGATTTTAGTAGGTTTGCTCAGGTTAGTAGTTTTTTCCACAACCATAAAGCTATTGTACCATGCAACTTCGTAAAACAAATGCAAAAATCATCAAAAGGAGAAATATTATTTCTTTCCTCAGGCAATCTCTGAAAAGTTAATTCCCAACTTTGTCAAGTCAAGTTATCCAAAAATTTAATCCAATTTAGAGGTATTATCCAAAATATGCAACAAAAACTTCTGAAAGCTACATGAATTCCAAGTATCAAGAACTAAATCTACTTACTAAAATGTAAACAGGAATTAGTCCACCAACTTGCCTGCTATCTCAATCCAGATGAGTACAACAATATACAATGGACCATCAACCAAAGCAACTCCATATTAAATCAAGAGAAGTTATCTGTACACAGCAAAAACTGGAACAACTAAGAAAACTATAACAACATGAAAGATGATACAACAATGAAGCACAACCTAATCTTGTTTTCAACAAATCAGATCGACCACTAAATGACACTGAACTACAACTCCTGAGAAAAGGTCCCAACTTCATCGCCATCCACAAAACAGTTCCCTGCGTATAGTTAAAGACCAGCCTAGAATATATATCTAGAAGACAAGTGCTTCTCTACACAAATAAACAAAAGGCTACCTCCACCTTATACAGCAAATAACAACAAGAATAAATCCAAAACTACAACCAACCACCATACTTTGGTGATAGGTAATTAAAACAAAATATGGATTCTTGAAGTGTCCAAAAACTGTATCTTAAACACATTTTTCAAAGAATTCTCTAACAAAACCATTAATGTAGTTAACTAAACCCGTAAACTGAAGACCAATCTCACAAGCAACGAGATAAAATGCATCAACAATTTGAAAAAAAAAGGATACCAACATTAAAATATTAAAAGCTGACAAAGGCAACACTACTGTAATCATGAACAACACGGAATACATCAACAAAATGAACAACATTCTTTCAGACAATAAGAAATATAAACTAATCACAAACAACCCAATAAACACACAAACGCTGTCACAAATGAAGAAAGACAACTTGATTACTGAAGATCTTAATATTTATCTAAGGAAAACTGATTCACGTACACCACAACTCTGTGACATTTCCAAACCGCACAAACAAGACTGCCCCATACGATCTATACTATTCACCTATGACTCATTTAACTATAATCTTGGTAATTACATAGACTTGGCCCTCACATATTAATTAACTTCTGTAGGTTCTTTTTTCATAGATGACTTTAACTTCAGAACCACATTACATCAAGTAAACCCTAAATCCTTAATAGCTAGCTTTGACGTTATATCGTTATTTACCAAAGTTCCCATCAAAAAATCTTGTAATATTGCAGTTGACCCCTACCATAATGACCCCAATTCTTTAATTCATATCCACAATACACTTTTTGTATACCTCTTATAATTCACTACAACAAAACGAACTTCATTTTCAACAACAAAAACTTATGGTTTAAGCATGGGCAACCATGTTTTACCTGTACTCGCCAATGTATTTACAACCAAGATCAAAACACAACCCATTCAATCCGCACTTTATCCTCCCCTATACTGGTACAGATATATTGGCGACACCTTTGCTGGTTTCACTTCTACTGAATACATACACATAAACTCCATTTACCCTAACATTAAATTCATCAATGAACACGAAGATAACAAACAGCCATAGGCGTACATGGATTTTTCAGAGGGGGCTCTACAATTTTTTTCCCGAATGAGGTTATGAGGTTATATTTTCTAATTTTGCCCGAATGGAAGCTGAAAAACTGCCCGAATGGCCATATGTATTGCAGACTAGGGTGGTTGCCGCCCCCAGCCCTCCGCCTTTTACTCCTATGCAAATCTCGACATTATTCGATCCGACACACAATTCAAAACCATAATTCACCGAAAAAATCACTCATACAGGCCCCTACGTACCTTGGAATTCCGCTCACGAATCCAAATAAAATACTAATATACTAAAAAAACCTTACAGACACATCTTCAAGACTTTGCTCAACTGACCACATAGATGAAAAAATCAGCTCTATGAAGCATTCCTTCATACATACCAACAAATTTCCACTAGCCATTGTCGAAAAATTTCCACACAATCACCGGAACAAAAACCTCAAACTCAACTCAAACAAAATTGACAGTAATATACCAAAAAACAACACAGCATTACACTGCAGTTTACCATGTATCCCTGAAATCAGTTCAAAAATAATCAAAACTTGGAGAAAACTTGACATGAAACATAAAATGTCTGTTGATTTCAAATTTACCTAAAAACCCGGCCCTAAACTAAATTCATTATTAAATAAAAATTACATAGAATTACACAATACCAACATCATTTATAAAATAACGTCTAGAATTCTACATTGGAGAAACTGGAAGAAAATTGGAAACCAGATTCCCCGAACATAATCAAAAACTCTCTTCTAGTATATCTATACAAAACACTGTAATTTTAAACAGAAAACCAATCATCAGTAAAAGCAGAATAAAGGAATATATCTTAGTTGAACCAAACAGCCTCACCCTAAACCAACACTCTGGGGCATCAACATACCCAATACTAGGCTGTGAAGCAATCTCCGATCATGTGACCTCTTTGTTCCGTCTATACTAATAAAACAGCCTGTGTGTCAGACAGTACATAATAATTAAAAACACTGCAAACAGTCTTCTACTACACTTACTCAACATCATCTCACGCTACTTACCTAACGCATGGAAAAGAGCCACTGTCACAGTCATTCCTAAATCACCATCAAATAACTTACACCTGGATAATTTTAGACCCATTAGTCATCTTACTAGGTAGACTTCTCGAACGCATCATATCCAACAGACTTCTTCTTTACATCCTTATACCAAATATTCAAACTCTTCCCGTAAGCCTAGCATGGCTTGTCGCGGGTTCGAATCTCTGTCCCATCAAACTTGTTCGCTCCTTTCTGCCGTGGGGGCGTTATAATGTAACTATCAATCCTACTATTCATTGGTAAAAGAGTAACCCAAGAGTTGACGGTGGGTGATGATGACTAGCTGCCTTTCCTCTAACCTTTCACTGCTAAATTAGGTACGGCTAGCGCAGATAGCCCTCGTGTAGCGTTGCGCAAAATTCATAACAAACAAACAAACCTTCCCGTAAAGGTAGACAAACAGTAAACCATCTGACCAGATTAACTGAATCGATTCATAAGTCCTTTAACAACAATCAAGCAACCTTAGCCGTCTTCTTAGACGTAAACAAATCTTTCAACTTTGTCTGGCACAATGCCATTACGTACCGCTTCCACAATATGAAAATTTATAACACAACAATTAGATAATATCTAATTTCTTGAGTAACCCTACAGCAACTGTCAGAGTTAACAAAACCTTATCAAAAACATTTAATATTACAGCTGGAGTCTCCTTTCACCTCTTCTCTATATTCTCTTTGTTAACAATATACTCTTCCCAAATTTAACATACGCTTATTTCTCACAATACGCAGATGATTCGACATTATTGCAAAATGGGGCAACGATTGGCGAGTAATACTCAATCCAATTAAAACGAGGTCATTCTGTTTCCACGAAGTCTCAACAAACAGTTCAAGAACATCCAAAAAATTTAAACTAAAACAAAACAATACTGAAATAAATTATCCACCTCAGCCTAGTTTCTAGGTGTCACATTCGATAACTACCAGACATGAGCCGAACACTTCAGAAACATCAACAAATCCATTGGCAACCGAATTACTCACCTAAGAAAAATTGCCGGAAAAAGCAAAGGCTGCAATTCAGCAAATATTATTGTTACGTATCTGCTTGTTTGCTTGTTTTCGGTAGAAATTCTTTCCGAGGATCTTCTTCATTAAAACAGTTTATTCTTCCTCGATACAAACCTTTAGTGCACAGTAGTTCCACAATCAGTATGTTACTAGTCATTTTAAACTTAAAATCTTTTGTAATACACGCTATAAATCACAGCGATTCACAATCTCGATAATTTTGCTCTCGACGAGTACAAAACACACACTTTATATTACCCGAAAAACCGTAACTACTGTTCGCTTAACCATACATTATTTCCCGCTGGCTTTTCCTGCTAGGCTTATATACTAACAAAGAGGCTTCTAAAAAATCGAGGAGTTCCCTGATAATTCGAGAAACTCAGTCACGTATAGCTAGCAGCGTCACTGATTTCCGCCGTCGTAACAATATTAACAGGTTACAGTGGTTGTCAATGAAAAAAAGCAAATGATTATATAATACAATGTTCGTTTATTAAAAATGAAACTATTTAGATAGGTTTTTTTTTGGAGGGGGGTCTTCATTCTACATTTCCAACAACTTCTTGTGTGATATTCAAAACTGAAAATTGATCTGCAAATTCTTTCCATCTGGTAGGGTTAAAATTCTTTCGTTTCGGTAGTATATCGTTGATCAGATCGATTATGTTACTGTTCGGAACCAGATGTAAGATGGAATGATCGAGGAGAAGTAGTGATTCCACTTGAATGTATTAAGTTTAATCTTAATGGAGATGTAAGATGGAATGATCGAGGAGAAGTAGTGATTCCACTTGAATGTATTAATTTTAATCTTCCATTAATTACAATCAGTACGTTTCTCGTTACTTTAAACTTAACAACTTTTATAATGCACGCTATAAATCACAGCGATTCACAATCTCGATAACTTCGCTCTTGACGAGTTCAAAACACACACTTTAAGGCTCACTAGTTCGAAACTAACAGAATCATAAATTACACGGAACTCAAAGTAACTACCGCTCTCTCTTCATTTATCTCCCTGCTGGCTTTCCCTGCCAGGCTTATATACTAACGAAGGGGGCATCTCCAACACACCCAGACTTCCCCGATCAAGAAACTCATCACGCATGCCAGCAGCGTCACATGACTTCCACTATCGTAACATTATCAAAATATACTGAGCTTATATTCGCCCCTTAATCCCTTTAACAGCGGCCCTACATACTACAACAAGCGCCTCACACAAAACAATTTCCCCATACAATAAGGATTTATCATCCAATGTAAAAAAACACATTCAAACAGCACGGATAAAGACCAGTTCCTTGAACCCTTCCCTCCCTCCAGTGGCACAGAGGTATGTCTGCGGACTTACAATGCTAGAATCCGGGTTTCGATACCCATGGTGGGCAGAGCACAGATAGCCCATTGTGTAGCTTTGTGCTTGATTACAAACAAACAACAAACAACCCGTTTAACCCATTCATGTTGTTCTGTTATTTCAGCTTGGGCACCGGACAGGTAGAATAATTCGGCACCTATCCCGTGAAATTGGGATTGCTCGGGGCACTGCCGTTTCCACACACAAGAAATTCTATGGCTCTTGGATTTAATGATCCCATCCTTGGCATTGGATTTGTATAATCCAGCCACCAGGTGACACTGTCCACCGGGTGTTTGCTACAATGTACTTTGTCAAATGTTTGTCGCCTTGCTTCTTCTCTTGTCTTCAATGTCGTTATCAGCCTTGATTTTCTCTCTACCTCCTGGTCCTCCAGACATTTCTCCAGTCTTCCTATCCGATGTAGTGAAACATATTATCAATCTTTCAAAATTTACCAAATCCATGAACTCAGCAAACAAGTTATCGCAAGCGGGGCTATATCCATAGCCATGAACACCCCAATTTGGGAAAGTTTCTTTAAAATCTAAATCCCTGTCACGGTTTTGTGTGTTTGTGTATGTGTTTGTCAGTCAGTCAGCGCAATAGCTCCAAGAGGAAAGAACCTAGAGACGTGAAACTTTGCACATACACTAAGGGAATTTTGAGGCTGTGCACCTAGGTAATATTTTTATTATACACGGACTTTTCTCTACGATAAAGTACTTTTTTATTTGCGAACTTTCGGTCCTCTTACCGGAGCCTTCATCGGGAAACAATGTACTGGGCGATAATAATCTGTTCAAAATAGGTATCTAGGCAACAGTTGTAACAAAAACTTACATCTGGAACTAAAGTTATTAAATACATAAAATTATGATGAATATAGAATATAAATCTATTGCTTCGATATAATAAACATAAGGAAAATACAATTATAGGTATTATGTACCAAAGGTTTAATTTTACATCGAAACTACATAGATACTGTGTTTGTGTGGTTTTTCTAAACATTATCTTTGATTTTAAATTACAAAGTAAGCTGAGTAGTTTAGCTAGCTGAGAGATTGATTGATAAATTGAAGGGTGAACAAGAGTTTAGGATTTATTCCGTACAACGTTTTTTAAAAACCTTTTACTACAAAACTGTTATTGTTGTATATTTTTAAAAAGAAACCATGTTTAAAAGTGTTTTTGTAAACATGTTAAAAACTGTTGTTGTTTTACATTTTAGGAGAAACCACGCATAAAAGAGTTACAATTCATATTATTGGCGGAAATGATTATGTTTAAATGTTTGTTGGTTTGTATCTAAAAAACATTAATTTTACAATGTATTAGTTGAAGAATGAAATATTCCTTTATTTTTTCTCTATATAATATCTATAATTGTATTTTCCTTATGTTTATTATATCGAAGCAATCGAAATATATTCTATACTGGCTACAGTACCCGTCCCCTAGACGAAAGTTATGTAAATTCATGATTAATGAAAGGTTATCTGAGGACATGAAAAGTTGCTTCCCTTATATGTAATTGTAAAAAACGCAAAAAAGATCACGAAAACTGTAAAACATAAAATGTGAAACTGCAACTTCTCTTGTACCTTTACATGGACCTAACAAACTTTCTTGGCAATTTTGGTGACTATCCATCAACAGGGGGTGAAGTAATGGTAAAAAAACGTCCATTAAAACCACAAAACGCAAAATGCAAAACTAAAAATTTGTATGTATCTCCCAATGAACCTCCAACCCAATGTTGGCGAAGATCCATCCACACCCTGCGAAGTAGTTACATGGACATACAACAGACAAGACTATAATATTTATTTGGATTCATCATACGTCTATGTATTTAATAACTTTAATACCAGAGGTCAGTTATTAATAGAACTGTTGCCTAGATACCTATTTAAAAAAAAGTTTTGTCGTTCATTACATTGTTGCCTGATGAAGGCTCCAGTAAGAGGGCCTAGAGCTCGAAAATTGGAAAGTATTTTAACACAAAGAAAAGTCCGTGTAATAAAAATAATACCCAGGTGCACACTCTCAGAATTCCCTTAGTATCTGTGCAAAGTTTCAGGTCTTTCTTCTTGGAGCTATGGGTCTGACTGACTGCCATACAAACACACAGACTGTTATTAGTATAGACTACCGAAAGTATCTGGCTTCGCACAAGTTATTAGGTTGATATATTTTAGTAAGTGCATAAAATTTGTCATGAAAGTAAAAGTATCAATCCGATATAAACTTAAATCGTTTCTGAATTAAGGTATTTTCTGTTATGTCACCAACGTTTTTAATAAAAACAAACCTCTTTAATCAACGGGGACTCCATATTAAGAAATCAACAAATATCCAGTTTTGTTGTTTATACATTTCATTTTATATTTTCAGTACATTGACTAACAACAGTATTAGGTTATACTTTTGTTGCTAACGAACATGACATAAAAGCCATTGTTGGAACGCATTGTTACCAAAACGCACTGGCTTTTCTGTATATTAGAAGTTGTTAATCTAACTGATATACTACAGGGTATAAATATGGAGCACGCATGCGCGCACGCACGTGGATAAGATTATGATGATAAAAGAGCGTGTCTGTGTAAGTGTGACCGCCATAGCTCCAACAGGAAAGAAGCTAGAAACCTGACATTTTGCACCGATACTAAGTGGACACTGAGGGTGTGCACCTGGGTATTATTACTTATCACAGTAGTCGATACGATACGAATCTAAATATTGATGCCGCGATACAATACGTATCTATACACAGAAGTTTTACCAACGGTTTGTTATAAAGTATGAATCTTGTCTGTAATTTATTATCTATATTACTAACATTGTCGTATTTAAAATGTTTTTTCAAATTCTCAGGTTTGATCAACTAAGTGGCTGCTGACAAGAGTAGTAAAATAGAAAGTTAATATCTGTCTATCTATTTCATTATTATTAATTTGTTATGTTACTTTGCATGTAATGTTTTTGATAAAAGAAATGAAGACAACATGTAATACTCAATACTCATATTCCTTTATTAAATCATCAATTTTTAGCAAAAATATTTTATTAGAAATTCTGATATTTTTCTGTACAAAAGACTTATAAAGTTTACTGAAATCTTGTCAAATTTCGTGAAGATACATGAATTATATGGTATCGGACATTGTATAGATACAATCGTACTAATAATCTGTGCGAAGCCGGGTACTATCGCTAGTTTCAAATAAAACTTTATATAGAAAAACAATTCGACTTATATATCGATCAAAATAGGTGTAATAAAATTGGTATTTTTACATTTTTATCATTTAATAGTTCTTCTGATTTTAAATTGTTAAAAAATATTTTAATAAAAGTAGTTATTACCCGTGCAGCGAACAAACAAATTTGGCCTTATTTTAAAAAACTTAAGAATGGAAAACTTTTTTCAAGCAATGACTGTTGTGTGTGTGGGGTGGGGGGGGGGGGGTGAACTGTACAAAAAAAAACCTATTATTTCATTCATTTTGTTTGGTTTTTACCTTTTTAAGCCTTTTATCTCACAGAAATATGACTATTTGACATGTATTGTTATATGAAAAGCGAACTTTTTATCCTTTCTGTTTAAAAAATAACTAAACATTGGCTCTCTGTTCAGGTAATACCCAGGCAACGCCGGGGAAGGACGGCTAGTACTGTATATACACTGACGTGTCTCTGTAAACTACTTGTAATTGACGGTTACATAATCTTGTCCAAACGTCGCACATTTATAATAACGTTTGCTTCATTATACAGTCAAGCCATCTCCAAACACTTATTTTCCCAAAAGTGGGTTCCTCATCATCAAATTTCATATTCTTAGTCATTTTTTCTGTAAGCCTGTTAAACAAGAATAATATGAATAATAATAATAATAATAATACGAAGAACAAATGGATGAATTTTGTCTAACAATAGGAAAATCAACTTTTTGCTATTATCAATATTTCAGCAGCCCTAGCCATTGAGATAGAAGGCCTTGAGTGTTGTTTCAAGATCAAATCTGTTTTTTAAGATGGTTTTTGCCCATATGTTCTATTAGAATTTTTTTTATGAAATTCTGGGGCGAACCCTATTATGAACCACTATCGTAATTTATGGCTTTTTTGAACAATAATTAAATTATCAAACGCTATTTCAATTTAAAAATAAAATTAGATATATTTAATTTTGATTTAGTTTAAGTGAATATTTATTATTGCATGTATTTGAAAATTATAGTAGTAGCTATAAAATTATAAGTAAAGTTATGCCTAAGGCGGTAATGAGTAAGGTCGAAAATAACAAATGCCCTTGCCGGTACCTTCTAATTTTGTATTTTTATCGGTATGACTCATTGACCCTAGGAATGAAGACGAAGGCTAGAGCATGAAAAATAAGCTTCTAGTTTGGCTTCGTAAACAAGCGTCTAACACTTTTGTTCGCGGATAATGAAAATCAATAGTTTTCCCCTCTTGTGAGTATAGCACTAAAGAAATCAGGAACTTCAGGATTTATTTTCTTTTTAGGCAGATTTTATCTAAATTTCAATCTAAAATACTAGGTGTCGTTATCTTCATCGTGTCATGTCGCCGTTATTACGGCGGGAAAATAGTAATTTGTTTACGTATTTTGAATTTAGAAGAAATACAAATAAAAATTTAAGACTAGACTTGATAAGATAAAATATTCAATTTCAAGTAAAAAAAGCCTAAACGGTTTACATGCTATATGTAAAAGGAATGATGAATTCCCTTTCTTTTCTTAATGTAATTAGATATAAAGACTTAATAAAGTCTAAAGAAGATTAACGCTGCACTATAGTGTACTTGTGTCGTGAAGTTGTGTCTAAGGTTATCTTGCATTTAAAGGAATTAAAATTTGATATAGTAAACTTTCACTAATCAACCTGTTAGTTATTCAGTGCAAAAGATTCAGTAACTTGTATTTATGAGAAAGATGAAGTAGCATACAGTTATAAAGTTAAACAAGAAAGAAACTTTAGAAAGTAAATAGATTACAATAATTTAGTTTATAATTAACTTACTAAGTACAGATACATTGCTTTGTATTGTGCATTTCACCATATCGTTAATTCTGTGAATGTGATATTTCCTTGATTATCTCGTATTCATAGTCGTAATGTGGCCAGCCAATGTAGAATTTTAAATTGCATACACTAACAGTGACATTTGTAGTAACCAATGTACAATTATTAAAAGGTACCAAAATTCAATAAGCAATTTATGATTAAAAAGTTTACAGTATATTTTACAACTGAAATAATTTTTCAGTGAAAATACTTTTAAAACCTTCAGACTGCTGCATCTTGTCAAGTACTATTGCTACATGTATAAATATATTAGTCCAGTATAACAAGCCTCACAAGAATAAATAGGAGAATGCACCAATGTGGACTTTGTATTCTGGAGGCCTGTACAGCAACTACTTTGGCACAAGTATCATGCTGTTATATCTGAGTATATTTGAATCATATAGTTATTCTTAGTTCTTCACCAGATTTTACAGGTATCCCTTACACCTTGCTTGCTGTGAACATTTATTTTAACTCACTCTGTTATTCAACCAAATGAAGCCATAATCTTTCTATGCCAATCTTTATGAAAATATACTGAGTATTAATTAGCCAAGTCTGCCATAAACCTGGGATCAACATCAACCAGGTTCACTGTCTTCACACAACATCCAGAACAAAACAACTGGTTAATACAGTTCTGCAGGCTTAAATTAACAACTGCCATGTGTCCATTCTTGATCTTGCATCAGGAGGATGGTCGATACATTAAAACTCTAATGGCTACTAAATGTATATTTACACAAATGGACATGGCTGAAAGTATACCTGTTTTTCATACAATATCAGTCATTATCTGGAGTGATAATACTTCTGATATTTGCTGTAATCATCTTTATTAATTTCCTTATGAACATGGCCTCAAAATTTGATTGTATTTGTATATATATATATATATATATATATATATATATAGTAGTAGTAGTAAGTAAGTAAGTTAGTTTAGTTATTATTAGTTAGTTTAGTTAGTGTAGTAGTTAGTTTACTTACTATTGTTAGTTTAGTTTGTACGAAGTTAGTT
>NW_013668991.1:34624-70143 GCF_000517525.1 Limulus polyphemus
TATATATATATATATATATATATATATAGGTGAGTTACAAGAATTGTTTAAGTTCATTTGAATTTGGTTGATGAGAGTTTACTTCATGTATTTGTTTGCAAAGAGTTTGTATTAAGGTATTACATATGATATGCTTTATGTTATTGACAAGCAAACTTGAAATATTCTGATGATTTTTTGATGTTGGTTAAAATGTCTAGTAATTTTGATTTGAGATTAGGCCTTTTATGTACTTAATAGAACAGTATTCTAAGTTATCTTGTACTTATTTTAGGCCATAATGAATCAAATATATTCCCCATTATAAAAAGAATGTTAACTGAGATAAATCGGTAATGATATCAAAACTATTCTTTCCTCATTTCTGAATGCTGCAGTTTGATACCTCCATTGCTTTTTTTTCATATTCCTAATTCATGTGGATTCTCAGAAGTTTCTACACATTAGGGTGATGTATCCCTTCTAATCTTTTTCTTTAAGCTTGCATTGGCTTATTACTTCTTCACCAAAGTGTGCTGGCTAGCTTCACCATTTCTGTGTAAATTTTCATTGCCATATGTCTGTCCGATTTATTTAGTCTGACAGAGTGGGAAGGGGTTTATTCCTGCCACCCTGGTTGACACTATCCCACTGCCTGAGTTTCCTCATTGTTCAAGTTTTTCTGAACCTTAGCTTTTCTCTGCTCTATTTCTTTATCATCAGACAGTTCTTATGAATACCTCTTGGCCTTTTTTAGTTGCCGTCTAAATGGTTTTATTCTATAAAATAGCAACTTTATCTTTACCCCTTTGGGGTTTCTGGCTTTTCTATAGACTTGTTATTGTTAGACAAGAACATTAATAACTGAATAGGTATTCCATCTTGTTGGAAGCTCCAGTAAGTCCTCATTGTGAGGAGGTTACATTATTCACACATATTTCCTCTGTTGTCTAGTATGTAGTTATGAGAGTTCACAGTGTCTCTGATCCATTATGGAATTTTGTACTCGTGTTAGGTTCTTGGATACATTATATCAAGGTTCTGAATCTGTGGAAAAACTAAACATGTCCCCTTTCTTCTTGGCATTTTGTTTTACCACAACTACATGTTTTTCTCATTCTGATTATCTCCATCTTCATGATTGGTTCTTCTCTGGCTCTGTGCTCATTAAAAGTGATTAAAAGTTTTGCTAGTTCCCTGCTATTTTTTCACACTGAGAGTCTATCAGTATAAGTAAAACTTTTTATTGTTATACTCTGCAGCTCTGTTTTCAACCTTGTCACCATCCACTACACAGTTTGTGGACTTGTTTACCTTTTTTATTTATTGCATTTTGGAGCAGTCTCTCTACCTTCACTGTTCATGGTTGTTTGTTTCCTTGGCATTATTTTTTCATCTTATTCAAGACCAATTTTCTTGCCCATCTGGATATATTTTGATTTTTTTGTGTAGTATGACTTTCACTTTCTCCTTCCCCTTGAACTGGTACTTTATAGTGATTCTTTATGCTCTTTTCATATACTTTTGCATTAACTTTTGAATACTGTTAATTTTGTAATATTTTTGTGAAAATCTTTATTGATTCTTGCTTGTAAGTGTTACAACCCTGACTTCCATGTATCTTGACATTGATTCTTATAAGACTTTTTGCCAGTAATTCTTTACACTACTCCTCTGATATTTCTTTTATTTTGTGAGACTTGGACAGCTGAGAAGGTTGACTGATAGATTGTCTTGTGTTATTCCTTTCACTTGGACATGATCATTTTGACGTGAAAGATTACTGTATATTCTGTGTTTGTTTTTTGTTTTTTTTTCCTGAAGTAAAGCTTTCAGCAAGGAGCACGTTCACATCTTTGTCCATAAACATGTGCAGATGTGACCACTTTGTTACTCTTATTTGTTATATGCAGCTCCTTATTTGCAAGGTCTGTGTTGATTATTTTAACAAATTACATTGTATATTTGGTGTTCTTTGTATCAGATTTTCCATTTGACAGTATCATTAGAAAATGTTTTTTGAAGTGGCCTATCAGGATGTTAATAAATCTGCCCAGGACCCTTGGCTCACTCAGTTGCTCTAAAACTAATAGTTACCAGAGCTCAGGTCTCATGCAGACAATGGTTCATTAGGAACATTACATAATTCCATTCAATTGAAACAAGGCTCATTCTCAAGCTAACATACAACATCTTAAAGCACCAACAACATACATCTTAACATGTCAAGTTATAAACACAACACAATCCTTTGAACCTAGAAACTATCTGACACACAATACACCAGGCAAACTGCTGAGTAAAGCATGTATAAACTCGATGTGATTTACCATCTATTCAGTTCAGAGGAAAGATAACCACTAGTTGGATGCCAGTGTAATATATCCACCATAATGTTAAAATATCAGTTTGCACTAAGGCTTGAACTCAGAACCTATAGGTTAGACTGGAGTCCTGAGACCATGGACCTTACACTCTGAGCTATCAGAACTCATGTTCCAAGTAGAGAACTCTACATTATGCCATTTCTATAGCATCAGGATTTCACCTATCTTTCATGGAAATAATCCAGACACTTTCACGAATTTTAAGACAAGTAATTTTTTTTATACAAAAAATAAAAGTAAAAATAATAGTATACGTGTCACTCCCTTATGATGCTCATGTGAAACTAATGACTTCAACACTTATGGGTGCTCTTACCTGAATTTTCCTCTCCTTTTTGATGACTGATGCCTTGATGAGAAGCTAAACAAATAGTATCTACAGTATACTTCCACACTGTTTCTTCAAAGTCTGTTGGTGTGAGTACGATATTCGTCAGTAATTTGCATATTTGTTTATTCTATCATTTGCAGAGATTCTAGTTATTACTCTGGTAAGGCACTCATCCTTGTTCACCATTCTTATTTGTTAGATTTGTCATTTCTGAGAGGTTCTTGCTTCACTAAGAGTCCAGATTCCTCTTGGTCATACATACATGCTTCTCCTTCAGTGGTCTCTGGGAGAATCACTGGATTGTGGCTTGCCTTCTCTTTTCTGCCCTTTTATGGTGACTTGATTTTTCCAACCCATCCTGTGATATAACACCCTTCCCCAATTGGCCTGACTTGCATCTTTCAACTGATACCCCTCTTTCTGGTTGGAAATGGTTTTCAACACCACCACTCTCCTCAAGGACTAATTTCCAGTTGTCTGACCATTTTGTTATAAGCCACTCATACAACTCTTTGGTAGTTACTATGATTAACTAACAGGGAGACACCAGCTCTAGGGTTTTATATGGTGGCAGATCATTTATCTTGCCTTGATGAGATCCATCCCATGGAGTGATTCTTACATACTTAGGTCTTCTGTTGGATATGTTCCCATTTCAATGACTTTGTGATTCACACTTCAGAGTCTCTACACAGTCGACCTTGGTCATCCATTTTTCATGACAGGATGTCATGTCTTCATCATCATGCATAGGAGTTGTCCCATCCTTTGCATAATGTTTGGGATTTTCCTGCAAGGTATCCCATTTTATTTTTCACTCATGTTAGCCTTCTATTCTCACTCTCTGTCAACATACATGAGCTGTTTACTGCCTTTGGTCCCTCCACCGCTCTTCAGCCAGGTCATCATACTCCTTCACACTTTCTTTACTTGGCTTTTCATCTAGGGCCTGTCTGTTTCATCCAATGCAGGTTACAATGGGTTGTTGTCCACAACTTTTTGCATCTTACCAGATGATAATACCTTTGTTTTGCTCCCCCTTGCCTGATGTTTCTCCACTACTAGGACTTTTGTGAGGTTCTCTGGGCTCTTACTTACACTCCTTTAAGCCATTAGCCTCTTGTTCTTTGTATCATTTGTCTGTGGAGACATATAATGCATAAATGTCTGAACCATAACAAACCCAATTAAGGATTATGCTTATGAAAGATGCAGTCTTTCGCCAGGTGCTGCTCCACTAGGCCACCCCAGTCACACACCCATGACTTTCCCTTTCTTTTGCTATTTCAGAAAAAGCACTTCTCTGTACTTTATAAGCACTAGCCCTTCTACTATTTTCAGTGTGGGATTCTAGCTCTCAGTGATGCAGAGAGGTATGTAACATTTCTGAAGTTAATATTTTCCTTATCTGAAAATGCATTTCAATTAACTGCTTACCTCTCTGCATAATCTTCCTACTTGTAATGCACTTTCTTTCCCTTGTTGAGAATGAGCCTATGATCATGTGCTAGTGCTAATGGGAATTACTGTGCATGGAGGTCATGTCGTTGTCTTATTGATGGAAGGCTACAGCATTATGATGATTATGTCATAGGCTTGTGCAATATCCATGGACATTAGACATGTGTAATGGTATGAGTTTGTTCAAGGCTTTTAGTACTCACAGGAAATTCGATGGCAATTGTGCAGGAGGTAATAGCTTTATGGTGCACAGAACTTTTGAAATATACAAGAACAAACTAAATTACCAATTCCCAGTTATGGGAAAAGTTTAAGTTAATCTGTCAATCTAGATTATTTCATGGACTTTAAAATGGTCAATTGTGTTTCACTCTTGCTTTCACCCAGAGCAAAATCTCTAAGGTATTTATACCAATCACTGCAAAAAGTAATTGTTGAGCATTTCAGTCATGCAAAGAGCTGCTCAACAATAGCATACAGTAAATCTACACTTTTATTCTTTAACTTATGTGACATTTTGAAATGTGAATGATGGTGTGATTAATTCCTAACAATCTTATATAGAATATCCTGCTTGCAAAATAAAATTTGGCATCAACATTATTCGTGACTGTTTTCCCATCATTTCAAAAAATTTAGCCTGCAGGTACAGCTTTTCAAGTGGGATACAGACGAATGCTTGGACAGACACCAGTATATATAAGGTTTTCTGTGAAAGTTTCTACAAAAAGACTAAATGTTGTGGAAATATTAAATTGGATTTTCATTTTCCTACATTTTTGCATCTGCAGATTTTGCGGCTTTTATTTCCACATTATTAATTCATAAGCAACAGTAATGTCCACTTTGGTGTGGGACCACAAGACTAAGAACCAAAATGCCATCAGATTTGTCTTTGTCTGTTGAGGAAGTGTCAGCTATTTGTGCAATGGAGTCTTTCATGCAACCTGAACTGTCTGAACCTGATATACCCCCTCCCATGCTTTCCATTTGTGACATAGGGGAATTTAAATGCTTTTTCCCACCAATTACCTTTATCAAATCTTCTACCCATGCTATTGTGAATCTTCTTGGACCTTTTTTTTTTCAGTAATTTTGAACCTTGGTTTATCAGGTATGTTATTTTCTTTCCTGCTTCTGACTTTTATGTTTTACTTTCCTCTCTAGATATTTATGTCCATATTGAATTATTTTTATCTCAACTTTGCTCATGGACAGTGTAAGCCCATTTAGCTTAGTTTGCAGATCTTTTAGAGTCTGTTTATGGCTGATCCTTGGGTGTTGCAGATTTTATCCGAGGGCCTCACACTTGATTTTTCTGCTCGTACTCTCTTGTCTCCTGTTTCTTTTAAATTTCTTCCTCCTAGGGATCCAGTTTCTCATCAGCATCTGTCAGAGGAAGTGCCAAATCTATTTGTCAAAGTTGCTATTGTCAGGTTTCTTCTATTTTTGCAGAATTTTATTCCCATATGTTAATCATTTCCAAGAAAACCAGGGATTGGTGTTTGGGCATAGGTCTTTCACATCTGGATTCTCAATGTACCTTGATTTCCCAGGAGACTTTTTTCACCCTACAATGATCTTTTGCTCTGGGTCTTTAGATGACCAAGGTGGGTGCCTCAGATGTTTATTTTCACATTTCAATTTCCCCTGCTTCAAGACTTTACCTTTAGATTTTTTCATCGAGGTTAGGTTTATCAGTTTCACATTCTCCTTTTTGGTCATGCCTCAGCCAAGTAGTGTGGGCTTTTTCTCCTTCACATTCATGACTTGGGATTGAAGTTCCACCATTATATGGATGACTGGCTTCTTTTAGCATCATCCCATCAGGTATCCTACAGCCATACTCATATCCTCTCCTTCTCTCCCTACATGGAAGGCTCTCTCTCTCTCTCTCTTTTGAGGATTTGGGCTTCTGTAGAATCCTTTATCCCCTTGGGTCATGTTCACATGTCCCATTTGCAGTGGACTCTACACAATCAATGGAACCTCTCTCAGGATCCCTTATCCTCCCTCATTCATCTTCATCCTGACCTGCACACCAATTTCACTGGGCGGCTCAACAGAATTAATACCACAAAAGATGTTTATCTTCCTCCCTCTCACCTGAATCTCTTCCTTTTTACAGATGCTTTCCTGATGGGGTGGAGTACTAGTCTCAACTACATAATGATTTTGTGTTGATGGTCCCTAGAGGAATCTACCCTTCATATCACTTTTGGAACTCTTGGCAGCTAGTTCAGCTGTGGATTATTTCATGTTTGTACAAAGCCATTTAGTTATGATCCATATAGACAACTCAATGGTAGTTTACTACATCAATTGCCAGGGGGCTCTTGATCTGCTTCTATACCCTCGACTCCCTATTCTTGGTTCATCCATGCCTAATCTGGTGCTAACCTGCTTTTTAATATTGTGTTTTCATGGTCACTCAGTACACTGTCTTGCAGTGTTGTGCTCCTCTGGGCTCCTCAATATGCTTCAACCTCTTTTCTTCTAATGGAACATTGAAATCCTTGCCACCCACCAATTCCTAGCCTCTGTGGTAGTGGACCATGGAGGATTCCTCCTGAGTGGGACCAATTCCACTCAGTTTTGAGTAGGGTGGAAGTGTTCTGGTCCAGTTTACTCCTCTGGCTGACTTTCTTCATCATACTGCTTGCTGGATTTTGGGTTCCGAGGTGGTCTGATGTGGGATTGGCACAGGACAAAAAATAACCACTTACTCAGTTTAGAGGGCAGATGTTACTCTTCCATTCTATTTCTCTGAGATTTGGGTGAAGATGATTGGGAGCTTTCTTCTACTGGACCAGATGGAAAATACCTAATGCCACCTGGTTTTGGACTGGAAATGATCTACCATGTATGGTCTGATGCACCCTAGCCACACTACACAAATTGACACCTGTATGACACTTGTTAGCAATTGAGGCTGCTTGTTTGCTGCCTAAACTAGCAACATATCTCTTTATTCTGGTACAAATGTGATCTTCTATGGATGTGCCCCTATATGATGCCCTAGTGTAGAGTATTGTACCCCATTGGTTCCCTTTGGGCACTTCCTGAAGGGTCTCGTCATAGTAAGTTTTGCACTGGTCCTTCCACCACTACAATGTGGGATTCCAGATATATTTAAGACGAGGTTATGTATTGTAACAGAAGTTAACATTTTCCAATACTGAAATTGTATTTCTTCTATATATCTCTCTCTCGCACCTTCCACCTGTCCTCTCCACTTCTGGTGCATCTCTTCTTGCCTAATCTCAAAGTAATGATTGAACAATTAGTATAGAGGGAGTTAGCTACACTAGGAAGGTGTGTTGCACTCCTATTGGTGGAGGGTTGTCAAATGCTCATTCACATGCAGCAATATCATGTGGAAGCATTTGAGTTTAGGTGGGAGCCTCAAGGCTAGTGGTGAATGAAAAAAAGGTGAGTATCTATCAGAAATACATTTTCAGTGAAGAAAAAAGGTTAATTTTCACACTATACATTTCTGGGAGTGCATAATTAAGCAGACCTATTCTATATCAAAATATAATAATCTGTCCTGTTACTTTCCTTTTGTTAATAAAATGTGGTACATACATTAAAGTTTATCAAAATAAATAGATCAAACCCTCCTCTCACTCTTTAATATAACAAATCATATATTACTGAAACTGAGATAGGCTTTGTCTTGTATATAGTATTTATTTTGAAGTACTTGAGTATGTAATTAATAGCACTACAAAATTAGTTGACCCAAGTTGTTGTAACAAGATTCTTTCATTTGTAGGTTAATTTAAATTATCAGGGAAAAATGATTGAATGTTAAGTCCAGTAACAATCACAAATTATTTTTATTTATTTAACATTATTACAAGCTTGAAATAACACAAATGTAACTTGTAGGCTTCAGGTTACAGCCATGCTTATTGTAGTCTATAACTTAAAAAAAATCAAATTGTACAATGTAGTAAGATAGCATACAACAACTCTGTTTTAAAATAACTTTCTATTATCTCCACTAACCCTACTACTATTAAGGCTTCACTGACCTAGTTACATAACTAAGCCTCATTCTATGATTGCATTTCGTCTCTTGTTGTCACTGGCCATCCTGTCACTTGTGATGCTCCTCCTGGGTAGATGGTTGGGTGAATCTACTGGCAGCTCTAACCTTGATCTTCTAAAACTGGTCTTGACAAAAACTCAGGATTCCTTAGCAGAGATGTTTTATTACACTCTCTTAGGAATTCTTCTGCTGTCTCTTTTGGCTTTGCAATCCCTGTACGAAATACATCCTTTCTGATGTGGGAATAATAGCTTCTCATTACATGGCAACTTCTATTGATTGTGCTTACTTCAGAGACCATCAATAGGACCTTGTTACTTCATAGAGTCTGTCAGACCTGTTGTTTGTTGAAATTTCTCCCACTACTTTCGGTTACCTTCAAATGTGGCTTTTTTTGTGAGTTTATTTTGCTTTCTACCTCTACTGGATTTATTATTCTCACTAATGCCACTCCAGATCTCCAAGGCTAGGGTGACGTTGTAGGGAACCACTAACTTCAGAGGCTGTAGTCTTATCAGATATCCCAGTTGCACATTATTCTGAGAGAGATTTTCACTGTTCATAAATATCATGAATTCCTGCACTTGTTACACCGCTGCTATGTTGTGGTAATCACAGACACTGACAGTGATGAAATGTATCAACAGGCAAGGTAGGACTCAGTCTTATGACCTTTCTTTTCTTCAACTTTTCTAATTTTTATTTTTACTACAGATAAAGTCCTGTCTTTTCTGAGCTGGTATTTCATTGGTTCAAACATACATTTATTTATTATTTTATTGGTTGTCCTAAGTTGATGTAATCATGATAAAAGTGCATCATGCTTTACTGGTTTCCAGTTATGCATTCATTTTGAGCATGTTATGAGAGAATTTTTTCTCTAACCTACTCTCTTCTTGGATATTGGCAAAGATCAGTTAGTCCCATTGTCCAGTTCCTATTGGCCCATGGTGGCCTGCTTCACCATGGTTCCCACTTTTCTTGTGTATCTTAGAGATATCCTATTCCATAATGGTTTTTCGTTTCTACAGCTTCATGGGTGACACCTATGTGGACTTTTGCTAGTGAAACTGACTTCTCTTCTTGAATAGCTTGAATGTGGTAACATTCTTGCTGACAATCCTCCATAGGCGGTATACCAACCTTGTTAGTATATCTTTTAGATTTGGTGCCCTGTCAGGACTTGTGTGTGTGTTCTTTAACCTTTGTATTCATCCTAGCCAATCAACTTTAGTTGTTGTTGTTGTTTTTTTATCACCAAACACCCTTCTTTTTTTTTTATTAGATCTAGGGGCATCTGAGGTTGAGAAATTCTTTGATAATATATGTGCAGAAAACATGGTCTCTCCTGTGAAACAATATGTTTGATCTCCTCCAGTTAGGACTCTATATATACCAATGATTTATCCTAGACAAAATTCCAAACTATGCTGGAGCTCCTTGAAATGATTTTGCCCTTTAGAATTGACAAAGGGTGCTATCTGGTGGCTGATGATGCTACTTTGGGGAGTATTTTTCCCACCTCCACATATATGTTCTTGTGTAGTGTTAGAGAAACAGGAGTATCATTATCACTAGATGTCTCAGCTTTAAGAAGGATGGGAATAATCTAGTGTTTTTTTTGTACTTTCTTTCTGTTTTAATGTTCCCATTGCACTGCCCTCACATTGTTGAATTCATCCGTGGGGACTGCATGGGGCTTTCTTCAGTTCTTCCTGAGTACTTACTCATTTGGATGGTTGTTTGATATAAATAAAGAGAAGTATGCACTTTCATAATGCATGTCTAGCCTTCCCTTCCCAAAAACCTTCTTTTGCTAGAGCAGTACATTATATTATTCCTCCTACCTGTTTATACCATCACCTGTTGGCACTACAGATTCAATACACCATTACCACTCACCAAAATGACATCTTTTCCTTAATTAAAAGGCAGCATGGGTCATGAGGTAACCTGTTTTGAAGAATGCCTTCTTTCTGAGTGTCCTTTAGATCCAATCCTTTTATGGGATTGGTGTACTCTACTTATTCTCCCTCACAACTAGTTCTGCTAATTATTTTTTGGTTTTGAATTCCATACATACTTTGCTAGTCTAGAATTTTATTTTCCTTCCCAGTAGCTTATAGTTTTATATTTTTAGTTTCTTTGTATGTTAGTCAGTGCCTTACTACTTTCACAATGTGGTATTCTAGCTTTCAGTATTTCAAAGTAAGTTTACTTGATTTGAATTTAACATTTTTAGAATATTAAAATTAATTTCAAACAGGTACTTGCCTTTGAATCACCTTCCCTCCTGCCTCCCCACACCTGAATTTTCATCATGACTGCAATTTTCTATAAGATATAAATTATGGCAGGAAAGCAAAGCTTATGTAAGATACCTTGATGCACAATATATGATGTGGAAGGTTGGAGACTAGAGAATTATGGCTCGGTAAGACATGCTCTGCAATGCATAAAAGCTTTTGGAAATTTTTAGTTGCATGTTTTGTTGATAGTATGAGTTCAAACTCAACAAGAAAAAGCTTACAGTATTTCAGAGATTAACATTGTTTGAAATTCATTTTAATTCTAAAAAATGGAACATTTTTATAACTGTTATGGACACAGCACAGATAACCCATAGTGTAGCTTTGCACTTAACAATAAACAAATATATTGTCCCATTTAGAAACATGTAGAATATTTTTTTTTATTTCCTAATTTCATATAAAAATGAGTAATGTAGAGTGGCTTTTATTCAAATTTTAGTCCTCCAATGTTCAATTACCTGCAGTGGACATAACAGATAGCCCAATGTGGTTTTGCTCTAAAAAAACAATTCAAATTTTATTTCAGCTATAAATTTCATAAATTGTGTCTTCTGAAATGTTGTGGAAGAAAATAGATGAATGTGTTTCTTTTTTTTTACTTATTTTACCGACTTATTTTCATTAATCTTCGTAATGTATATATATATGTTTACAGATTTGTATGTGTACGGTTAACTTGCTTATATTGTGCAAATTGCATTTCATAAGTTCATTAAATTCAATAATTGATCTAATGTTTGATAAATGTGCTTTTAGAATCATATTTCCATAATAGTAAAATTATGTGTAATAATGATCCCAAATATAACACCCAGCTTTTACAAAATTAATGATGGATGATATTTATGCCAAAGTATAATATACTTTTGATATCGGTGTTTATTGAATGTTTATGGAGTTAGACTCTGTTTTTTCTCAGGGAGTCTCATTTGACACTATTCCTTTATGCAGACTTTTTGGAGTGTTCCTTGTGATGTAACCCCATCCTAATAGGCCAGTCATCATGTTGTTTCTGGAACCACTTCTCAGCTTTGGTCCTGTGGAAGATTGGATGTTACACTTTGTCCACTTGTAGACTCAGTTTGCAAGAGACTCTTGGATCCCACAGGGTTTCTCTTAGGAGTTTTCTTGGGACTCACAATTGTCTGTTTTCAGTTAATTTCTGAAGGCAGTCACATTGACATTGCACTTCTTGAATCTGCATTTCCACTACCCTTTTTACATTTGGCAATTTATAAATCTGTGCTGGGAGGCATCATCTGCTTTGACCTCATTTGGGTTGGCTGCTCAGGTTCCTACATCAGTAGTGATTCTCATTCAGTACCTGATTCATTTGGGAGCCTTTATCATTTCATTTACTGGATTTAAACCCTTACATTTCTGAGGTATGGAGTTTCTGGTTTCCAATGCTCTCATTTCTTCTTTCTTCCAAAGACTTCAGTTGAGGGGGAATGAACCAGAACATCTTTATTGTTGTAAGAAATTGTTGTGAAAATGCTCCTGTTGTTATAAATTTTATGAAAACATTCCTGTTGTAGAATATTCAAAGACATACATAAATTTAAACATAAGTTATCACAATCTTACCAATTCATATTATTTACGTAAGCCTACTTTGTAACATGTCATTCTTCAACATTTGAGTTACATTTTTGTGTCAATATACATTGTGATGTCATCAAATAATTGAAATAATAGGTTCTGATGGCCCCCTGGACCCCCCAACTCATAGGGGCTGTGAAACTGAGCTCCACTTAATAACTTTACACAACTCAAGCCCTGTTTCTTCCTATGAATGAGGTTTTGTCTCTTGTGGGACCTTTCACTTCTTTGTGTCTCCAGCATTGGATTCTGACAGGTCATTGAAATATATCCTGTGATCCACTGTCCTCTCTTATTTCTTTCTTCCATCTCTTTCCCTCTCACTGTCATGGTGGCTTAAAAATTTCAACACAACTCTGAGCTTCCACCTTCCTCCACCCTGTCTGGACTAACACTTGTAAGTGGATACCCCTTTAGCTGAGTGTGGTGCAATTATGGACACCTCAACCCTTTCAGTGTTTGATCTCCTATGAAGTGGTCTTTCCATATTAGTATTCTTGAGATTTTGGTAGTTCAATGGATCTGCCACCATCTTTTTTTATGACTGTATGGACATCCTATTCTTATCTGCTTCAATAATTCCAGTACTTCTGCTTCTTGTTCTTGAGCTCCACTATTGGAGTCAAAACAACATTTCATTTTTGGCCTTCCATGCACTGGTAGCTTTGAATTTGGAAATGGATCAGCTGCTACTCCCACACCAAATTCTTCAGGCAGAGTGGTATTTAAGTTTCCTCAAGTTTCTGTAGAATTGCCATTCATTTCTCTGTCCTTCTTTCCCACAACTTTTCCCAGGCTCCATGGTCCTGATAGTATTCTTTCTGAGTCTGTATTGGTCCATCCTCTTTCTGTATGCTTATCTTCCTCTTCAACATTTTTCTAGAATATTTTGTATAATTCACAAACACGCCTGCAGGTTCTACTCGTCGGCCAGCTCAATTATGATTTATGCTTTGACTCTTGATGATTCGGTGCCCCTACTTCTTCCATCTCAGATGTCCCTTTTTATGTCAGTCGTAAAAATCTATCTTTCACCATGAAGATCCACACTTTCATCTTCACATTTAATTTTTCTACAATCCCTTACAAGATTGGCAAATTTTTCTTGCAGAGTAACCCACCTTATTGCTCACTTTTGTTGGCCAATTATCCTTTCAGATTATCATCACAAGTGGATGACTTATTGATGCTAGTCGTTTTGTCACTCCGTTCCTCCAGATCATCTGACTTTTCTTCATCTCACTTCTTTTTTCCCCTAGTTTTCAGGGATGGTCTTTCCATTTCTTCAATCGTTAACTGCAATGTGGCTTTGTCAGCAGTCTTCTGTCTTTTCCCTGGCCATTCTCATTTTTATCCAGTTCTTGCAGACATATTCTGAGCTTTCCTGATCAGTCATCATTCTCTTCCAGTTCCTCTTCTAGAGTGGAATTTCTGTTTTGTTCTCAAGGCTGTTAAATCTCCTCCATTCAAATTTTTGGCCACCTATTTTTTGTGCCATCTTTCTCTTAAAATGTATTTCTTCTCCTTTCTTGCTTGTGGGAAATATCATTCTGATATGTTTTCCTTTTAGGCTTTCTGCAGTCTTCCCCACAGAGATACATTGATTTTCTGTCCAGACTATTCCATCATACCCAGTACTGGGCTGTTTGTGTGGGTGGTTAAATGGTTTTTCCAATCACCTTCTCACCCCTTTCTTCTCTATATGATAATTCCAACCCTGGGTATCTTCTTTGTCCTGTTAAGGCAGTTTGCTGTTATCTCACTTGCATTGTTCATTTTCAAGGGATTCAGCACTTTTTTTTTTATATTGGACTTCTCTTCTTCTACTGTCATATCTCCTTTTGCCTTAACTGGTTGAATTAAACAACCCTTAACTCATCCAACTCATCTATTCCTCTGTGGGAGGTGACTCTTTTAATTTTTCATGTTACCTTCCATAAAGTTAGCCTTCTCACAGTTTCTCTTTAAGTCTGGCCATAAACATTCCATAGATGCAATATTGCTGAAGGAATGTGGTTAATCCCCAACACTTTTGTTTCATATTCCTTACACACATTGTCTACCTCCAGGTGCCTTCTTCAATATTCCTTGAGGCTCTAAAGAGGCAAAGGTTGATTATCTCTCTTTTCTTACAGATTCCACACACATAAAAGCAACCACCTTAAACTACACTAAAGTTAAAAAAAATTAAAATATATATACTGGAGACCATGGAACCCACCACGTGGCCAGTGTTGCTTCATAAGGTATAATTCTTTCTTCTGAAATCTGCATTAATAAGAGACAGTGTTAATCCTAACTATACCTTCTCAATGTCCACTGTTAAGGTGGAGTTTTCTGCAAGACTACCTTGTATGTGTTTATATTTGCTCTTCCGCACTGTGCTATTACTTTAAAAAGAAAATGACAGCAACAAGTGTGGTTCCTTCCCTTGCACCTGCTGTTCCTATTCACTATAACCTATTGTACAGTCACTCAGTATGGGACCTTGTACATATGAGGTTATTCATCTTTGGTCAGTGCCTACTGTGGTGTTCTCAATGTGTGACTTCTTCTTTTCCCCTTTCTTCTAGTGGAGTGGAAGAAGCTTTTTTTTTCCTCAATCCCATGCTGCTGGAGTGGTAAATATGAAGAGTGCCCCTCCTGTCACTGGTGAGACCAAGTGTGTGCAGCACATGATCGGAAATAGAGCTTGGTGTTTATCTGTAACTGTAGTACAGGCCATCCCCTGTACTGAGAAACAGACTGTTTCTGGTAGTTAGTTGTTCCTGCTAGTTGGGTCTTGCATTCTTTTTTGGATGCAGGTCTGGGATGATTCACTTCTGTGATTGCTTATTATGGTAAGTATTTCACATACATATATTTATGTACTGTGCAGCTTGAATTATTGCCTTAGTCAAACTACACATACATGTTCTGCTAACTCACTGAAATGTACAGGCCAGTTGGGCAGTTATTAAATTACACCCACCTGTGAGACATTTTAGCAGCATACAGGAGGTTCTTTTGACAATCCTTTTTGCTCTACTATCTCAATTAGGCAAAGAGTATCCCATGCATGAGATGAATAAGGTCTTCCATGGATTGATGCCCCACTAGGGCCCCACACCCCTAGTGGGTGGCATACTTCATGAGTTTTCCATTTCTGTTAGTATATTCAGAAAGGAGCTTATATTTTTAATTAATTTATGTAAACTGGTTTCTCCACTATCTTATCAATATGGTATTCTTGTTCTTTTCTCTATGGAGAAGAGAATAGCATTTCTCAAATTATAATTTTCCTTACCTGAAAATGTATCCCAGATAGATACTTCTATGGAACCACCCACCCTTTCTCTCCACCTTTGCTCTGTCTTTTTGACCTCATAAAGAATGAGCCTGTGGTATACACAATATGCTTTTTGGGAGTACTGTGCAAAGAAGGTATGTTGCCCTCCGGTTGGTGGAGGGCTATAATCTAATGTTTTTTTGCATCAAAGACTGGCTTAATGCACGTTATTATATGTAGGTATGGGAGTTTCATTAAAAGGCTCGGTGCATGCACACAATAATTTTTTTAGCATCAGCACAATGTAGTAATAGCTGTATATAGATGAGTATCTACCTGAAATACATTTAAGGTTAGGAAAATATTAAATAAAATGTATTTTTTATGTTAACTCCAAATTTTAAACAACCTGAGACCCTCTTCTGCTCATTCCTCTCTACCCTGTTATTCCACCACAGATTTTAGATACTTAGAATAAAACGTAATAGAAGTTAATTGGTTAGGGTAAAGAATCACTCCTATAAAATGCCTAAGAAACCTAGCCAGCCTGGTTTGATTATATCAGCTTATAAATATGGGAAAAATAACATCAAGCATTTTAATAATTTTCTTACAATTTTCAGTTCTAAAATCAAGCATGATATAAACCAGTTTTTGGACAGCTCTAAATCAAACTCTATTAATGATTCACAAAGATTTTTCCACAAAAAATCTCCAAGTTTTCTTCAAACATCTTTGCCTATATAGTGTATGGATAATGATTTTCATGAATAATTACCATTCACTTCCTAGTACAGAAAACAGTCTCTATCAGATTCAGAGGAAATAGCAGAATTCAGATCATTATATGATGAAAAAAGTTATCAAACATAGTGGCAGTTATTCATCTTCATCAGTAACTTCAGATAAAAATAGTGAACTAGCTTTTAAACACAAGTCTTTAGATGAGTTAAACCCACAGGACTTAAAGTGTGTGAGGTGCAGTCAAGCTGGAATAATTGTGTTTAATAATAAAATTAGCTACTATTCATTGGATATGCCAAATATATTAATTACATGTTGTTTTTTTTTATCAGAAAGCAAAAGACAGGAAACTAAGTTGAAAAGTGAGAATGTAAAATGTGCCATTTCAAAACCTGGTTTGAGAGAGAATGTTCAACATAAAAGAAGAAATCCTGTTAGGAAACTAAGAACTCAAAATAATCAACTTAACCAGGATGAAACACAAAATGGTATAGTTCATAAGAAGACTGTTAGTAGTGAAAGTATTATATGCCCATCATCTAGAATCTCAGATGCAGTTGAAAATATGAGTAAACAGTCCTTTTTGCCAAGATTGAGAAGTGCTAATAAAGCAAGTGCATGTAGCTTCAGTGAAAAGAGATCACTGAATACAAATAAAACACAAAATATTAAGGTAATCCAATCTTCAAACTCAGATCAAGTCCAAGAAAATTTAAAAGCAAAAAAACCACACAATAAAAGTACTAAGAAAACAAAAATGTCAAAAGAAAAGCTTGAGTCTTGTGAAAATCATTTAAACAAAGAAAAAAAAGCACTATTTGACAGTAATATAATGATAGATACTTCTATTAATATAAAAACAAGAAAATCAAAAATAAATAACACCCCCAGAAAGAGTACCGAACAATCAGTGATGAATGAAAGTCCTAGCAACAAAATGGGTGATAAAACAGATGGAGAAAATAAAACTGTCATAAAAACACTTAATAAAACCAGAAAAAAGTCAAGCCATATAACTTGTATTAAACAGAGAAAAAAAGTGAATCTAAAAATACAGAACAAAAAAGAATCCGAGAAAATGAGTAATTCTAGTCAATCTGAAGATCCAAAGGTATTTATACCTGAAATTAACTCAAAGGCTCTAGAAAAAGTTAATCATTCTGAAGATCCAAAGGTATTTATACCTGAAATTAACTTAAAGGCTCTAGAAAAAGTTAATCATTCTGAAGATCCAAAGGTATTTATACCTGAAATTAACTCAAAGGCTCTAGAAAAAGTTAATCATTCTGAAGATCCAAAGGTATTTATACCTGAAATTAACTCAAAGGCTCTAGAAAAAGTTCATCATTCTCCAAACATAGGTGTAGACAGTGTTAAAAGATTTGACTCTATTACAAAAAATATTGAGCATAAGATAACAAAAAGGAGGAAGAAACAATTTATTCAAATGAAATCAACAGAACAACAGGTGAAAACCAAAGGTAGGTTTTGTGATACGTGTTGCTATAGTTGTTAATTAAAAAATGTATTGACCTGTGATGTTGAAAAAGTTTAGGTCGGACATTCATTAGCGTTACTCGTAGTATTATTTGTGTTATTGTAAAACTGTATTCTTAAGTGATTATTTCTTTATAATGTTTCGATTTAATTTCACCCAGGACCATAGCGAAACAGAGTGTTTCGGGCTAGACTATGCCCACCGGCCCATTTTCAAGGGTTTTTAGCTTGTTTCAAGTTACTCTTTTTTGTCTTTTTTTATAATTAGTATGCAGCAAAATGTCAAAAGGCCTGTAAAGTAGTCTGACAACAGTGCTGCACTGTAAAAAGATTCACAAGGCAAGATTTTTCCCTTAGTGAAACCATGTTGACTACCCAATAATATTCTAAACTTTGTTAAATGCTACAACATAAGTCTAAACATTTATCAAACCTTTAAAAACTGTCTGACTCTCCTCAAATTCTATGTTAAAATCTCTCAAATTATCTTTCCAATTTTAAGAAATGATCACCTTTATTGTGTTTTCTTCAGAAGTTCCCCATTCCTCTCCCTTGCAAGGCGAGCCATTGGGCAAACTTTTTTAGCAAGTTCACCAACATAAACTACATTATAATGAAACTAGTTGCACAAGACATTTTTGTGTTAAGTACTGTATGTTATAACTGAAATGTATAAAATTGACAATTTTTACTACTTTTCATAAAATCTTCAATAAAAATATTATGAAAATTGATTTTCTAAATTAACTTAACAACTACAGATCATACATAATTATCTTTATCCTTGCCTTACATAAGATATGCAAAGTAAATTCCACCTATCAAAGTTATCATTTTATCCAACTCTAATGTAAGTTGTGCTGAGTCGGCTGTTATACACAGTGTAGTTATTGACTCATTATAAATCACATTGTCAGCATTGTCAATTGACAATATAAATAGTGCTTTTTTCCTAGACATGTACACTTCAACACAAACCTAAGCATTTCATCTTTCATATTTATCATTTTATTCAATTCCATCAAAAGGTAGGCTGGGTTAATCATTTATCACAGTTTGGTCATTGAATCTGTATATATTGGATGAATAACACAGTTGCTGTAGGATATAGCTAACTTTCTTTATCCAGACCTTACATATCCCAGCACAAGTATAAGCATTTATCACACCAAAGAGAATTAAATCTTTCTGCTTTTGTAAAGCAGCAGCATCCTCCTTACAGTCAACAACACCAAAAATCTTAATATCTCCAGCAAATTCAAGAAATTTATTGACCATTCCTTCATTATGTCATTAGTGTAGATCAAAAAGAGCAAAGGTCCTAAAACTAAACCCTGAGGTACACCACTTGTAACGTTAATCCAGTTTTACTAAACTCCATTCATAACAACCGTTTGATTTCTTCCATTTTAGCTACTTTTCTATCCATTGAGCCAACTTATCCCCCACACCTGCATAGATATTCTTTAACCAGCCTTTTATGTGGCACCTTGTCAGATGCTTTCTGAAAATCAAAAGCCACACCTATACCCTCATCTACATAAGCAGTAACCTCTTCAAATAATGTCAGAAGGTTAGCAAGATTAGATTTTTCGTAGTGAAACCATGTTGACTAATGAACAAAATTTTGTACTTTAAGTGACTTTGCAAGGCATCTTTAATTAGGCTTTCAAAACTTTTCCTACCACTGATGAAAGACTATCAGGTCTTTAATTACCAGAATAATTTCAATAAACCTCCCAAAAATAGAGGAATAACATTAGCCAACTTCCAATATTTTTTCACTTGCCCACTGTTCAAGGACTTACAAAAAACAGTAGCAGGTGGCTTACATATCAAATTCCTTACCTCCTTCAAAACCCTTGGGGAAATATTATCTGGCCCAGGAGCCTTATCATTTTCTAAACTTCCTAATATTTTCCTAACAAGAATTAATATGATTATTTTATTTTGTTTCAGTCTTATAATTTTTCAGGATGAGGAATATTGCTGAATTCTTCATGAGTAAAAATTGAAGACAAAGTAGTATTTAATAGCCCAGCACTGTCATATAAGCCTTCCTGTATCATCTCTCAAAGGCTGTACTCCAGTTCTAACATTTTTGTTTACCCTCAAGACATGTAAAGAAATCCTTACTGTTAGTTTTTACATTTTTGGCCAACCTTTTCTCATATACCCTTTTCAATTCCATAATTTCTTGTTTGACCAACAGTCGTGTTCTCCTATGATCCTCTTAAGTTTCTGTCATAGCAATGAATTTAAGCTCATTAAAATATATGATGTTTCTCTTTACTTTTATCCCTTATAGCATTTATGAGTCAATCTGGATTTTTTACTTGCAGCCATCCTTTTTTCTTTACATGAAGATGTCTATCTTGAATATTTATTTAATTCAAAAATTTTCCACATATGTCCAGTGTCTTCAATTAATTCAGCTGCCCAATTCACAACAGATAATTATTTTTGCATTCCTTCACAACTTGTTTTTATTTCTAATTTGTAAACAAAATCTCATTATTCCTAATCCCCATATCTAGTAAAACATCAAACCTAAAGCAATAATGATATTCCTTAATCTTCACCCTATCATTCGTTTCTCGATTATGAGTTAAAATTGGATTTAAAATAGTATTATTCCTAGTAGTTTCCATGACCAATTTTTGAAGAAAGCCATCTTGTACAGTTTATAAAAGTGTTTTCTCATGGTTTGACTAACATTTCCCTAAAATTGAAATCCCCCCACAACTGTGGCTTCAATAATAGCTGAATTGTTTATCTCACTGTAGAGTTTTTCATTAATTTCATCACTTACATTTGGTGGTCTGTAATATAGTCCAACTTTGTTCCCTTTATTTGCCCCAATTATGAACTCTAGCTATTGGGCAGACTTTCTTTAGCAAAGTCATCCTTAATTGTCATGTAGCTGAAACTTGTTTCATACTAAGTAACACCAAAGTTTGTTTATAGTAACTTACAGTATCAAATTCAATTTTTATTTATTTATATTATTAGCTAGATTAATGTATAATGTTAAGTTTCTTAAGTAATAATAACTACATTTACCAAGTGTGAGAGACACAGTAGATGAAGCTTTACATGTGACAATTCTGTTTTGTCAGACCTTGATTTTCTAGCAGTTCCAAACTTTCTAAATGTCATGAGTGAATTATATTGTTTATGTGCATGTACTGTTTAGGTCTATTCATTGTTTTGGTGTAGTGTTTTGAGTTACAGAATGTACTTAGCTTGTTGTGTCTAAGCTATAAAGTAAAGCTGGTGATAGTAGACTTAAATTAACATGTACTTGAATTCATGTTTGTTTTGAAATGCATATCATGAAATCTGATTGCTCCCAGGAAGAAATGGAACTTACGTACACAAACTTCCTGAGAATTAAAACTTGATAATTTATTAAGGAGAAAAGTCCAAACAGAATAGATATCGAGAATCACCTGTCATCCCAAATGAACCTTCTGAATACCTACAATATAATAACATAATATATCTTATATGTTAATTAAGCTAAAAGTGTAGTCCTTATTTTTACTTCTTAGAATTTTTTTATTTTATATAAGTTCATTGAAGTTTTATTTTGGAAGTGTTACATCTGGTATTACAGATACAAATGGGAGAAAATGGTTTTCATGGGTTTAAAGATGATTAGTGCTGATATTTCTGCATGTAATTACTTATGGAACTTTAAATTTATTGTTGAAAATTTAAGTTATTTTGACCTCATGTTTTATCAAGTTGATAGTTTATTGATTTTCCTGTATAATTTTTATTTCATAGTTACATATAACATTTGATTCAATATTAATTTTATAAAACTGCCTAAATTTTAACAACAGTGGTATGAAAATTCTTAAAACATACTAATGTAAGTACCTGACATAGATTTGTATTTAAATCATCCCATGTGTAATAAATAATTCTATTGAACTTACAACTTTACAGTAATAGATAAAATACTCTGTAGGAAATTCAAACAGTGTTGATAATTATTAGTGTACACTTACCAAACACATTGGTTTGTGAGACTTTATCTTATGGAAACTAAATATAAAGTATATTTCATGTTGGATTGAAAAAAGAAAAATTTTTGGTTTCTGTTTTGTTACATGCAGTTCTATCTTTAAAAAGACCATATCCGCTAGGACTGGATAGCAACCCAGAAGGATCTTCTAAAATCATCAGACGAGGGTCAAAACGTACGATTGTAAAACCAGTAGCATTTTGGAGAAATGAACACATTAATTATAGATGCACATCAAATGGTAAGAAGCAGTTACATTTACACTTTTTTAACTACTGGGTGATGAAATTTGTACAGATACAAAACAAGTGTTTTAACTTATTGTAAATCTCAACAAGTGTGTAAAAGTGAGATTCTGTAACATTTTACACACGGCTCTAATAAAGGAAAGCACACTTACAGCATTACAAACAACGAGTAATGGCAACTAGATAGGGAATTTATCAATGCTGCAACATATTATCACTCAAGATATATACAATACATATACAAAAGAAAGCAATTAAGTTGTCAATATAATAATATTTTGTATGTGACACCTTTGATTTTGACAGAGCAGTACACTTTGTTTTCTTGCTGTTGTACAGTTTATCAACATACAGTTGTCAAATATTGTTCCAAGTTCTTGCCCACATTTCATCCAAGTTTTTTGGTCATCTTTTGTCCTTATTTTTTAGATCATATTTTACATCCTCAAGAATGTGTGTACTGGAACACTGTGTGGGCCAAGTCATGGTTATGAGTGTTTGACTGGTCTCTTTGGGTTCATTATGTTCCTATAAGATGAGTCCCTGCCCAGTGAATCATATTCCTAAGAGAATGGTGTGATAGATTAGAATTAGCTTGTACTTGTCAGCAATGGGGATGGCATCAGATTTGTGTAGATAACTGGTACAGTTGGTTGATATGCAGCATGAACTGATCCCTTTCATGCATCACGTCAATGTTAGACATTAACAATAATACCATTCTCCTGTGTCATTGATTGCTGTTAAAAATTTCAACTCAAATCTATCTGTTAGAAGCATCCTTCTCTAGCTTTGCTTATTCCACTGTTTATGGTCGATTGTCTATTTCAACTTTTTGTTTTGATTACTTCTTCTCAGCAGCAGTTTTTGAGCAGCTGCATATCCACCGAGACAACCCAGTTGTGCTAATGTGTATTTTATTGTTCTTGAGGTAGCATTAATGTCTGAATTTACAGCAAGGTTAATGGCAAGGTATCTAATCAACTGTTATGTATATCTCATTAAAACCATACCTTGAGATTCTTAACATCACTTTTGAAGAGCTCTGGTTTTCTATCTTGACTACTTCTATTTACAGTAGTGTATAGTTTTTCCTGTACACTATTCAGATTCTACTGAAACATGGAGTTTTGCACTAATTTTTTCATGAATTAACCTTGACTAGCCAAATCTTTGGTTTCTACACACTTGGCAAGTGTTATTTCAGTCTTGGGAGTCATGATTGCAAACACAGTACTGCTGTTACTGTTATTAGGCATAGTATGGCTGCCTTTACTTTTATAGGCTTTATACTGGTGTGGTGTTTTCCAGTTGGTTGGATGACAATTAGTCATGGTGTAAAGCTATCAAAATTTGACTTTACTCTAGTGCAATTCATTTTCACAGGATAAAGGGGTGTTATGTCTGTAGTATTTGCCTTTAAGTCCTTTTTCCTAACCATTTCCATAATTGTTTCCAGATATATATAATTACAGAAAAAGTGGATTTTGTGCTGTGGTAGGATCATTTGTATTTTACACCAAAGAAAGAAAAAAAGACTTCTTGAACAGCTAATATGGACCAAGTTAGAGATAGTTCTTTGTTGAGAAGTTTCTTCTTTGGACGTATGTTTGTTATAATTGAGTTGTTTTACATTACCAACCAGACATTATATACATGGTGTTTAAATGTTGCAGCATGATATTCTAAATAATGATATAGCAAAATTATTTTATAACAGTGATGAAAAGTAAAAGGACCTGAGTTTTTAATACTGGCACTAAATTTGTAGGTGTATTAGAAATTTAGAATATATCTAGAAGTGAAGTAATACTGCTTAAATCATAATGAAAAATGGAGATGACATCAAAATGAACAGATGTAACTGTCAATGGCCAGAGAGATTGAGGTTTGAATATTAAAATCAGCTGAGTAATTATTGTAAAATAATTTTTATTTATTTTTATACTTAAGAGTACATAATGTGCAGAAAATAAATGTGATATTTTTATGGAGTCTATTGAAGAAAAATTAGATGGTTTACTAATAAATGTAGGTTTTACTTATTTATCATGGATAATAATAAATGCTTTTTGACAGAAATGAATAAAAAATCCTATAACCCAAGCACTTTTGAAAGGTGGACCTTTCTTCTTCAGGGGCAAACAGTTTCGAAAGCACTCAGATTATAGGATTTTTATTCATTTCTGTCAAGACTTCTTGAACCTACGTGTTTTTCTAACATCATGAATAAATGCTTTTTAATTGCTCCATCACATGATGTTTCACGAGGATTACTGAGCAGTATTAAATGAAGAAGTTTGGTTTAAGCTAGCACTTTAAAAAAATGGTACATAAATCAGTAATTTTCAAACATCATTAAAACTATATGTTACAATTACTCTTGTTTTGTTTCCCTTCCATGTAAAAAATGTGTGTGTATAACATATTAGCACATTAATCTTTGAAAGGCTATGTTTCTTAAAAGTACACTAATACCTAAAGTACTTATCATTTTACTGTACCAAAGAGCAATTGTAGATCAGGTGACCAAATGCACATAAGCAGTTTTTTCTGTATAAAAATGACTTCAGTTTCACTACTAAAACTTTAGATATGATGTACAGACATTAAATTAGATTTAATAATATTTTCATAGTTACCTAAAATCCAAGAGCATTTATAAGAATAGTAGATTTAATACTCCAACATTTACTGATCAGAAAGTTACTTACTGTAAAGTTAATTGCATGTATAATTATGTGTAAATTTGTCATGGAGACTTCTTTCTTTATTCAGGAACTTATGAGATAGCTGGTATTGTGCCAGGATTCAAAGAGGACACCATTTTTGTTCATCCCAAAAACAGAAAAGGTTTTGTATCTTTTTTTGTTTATCTTTTAAAAGTTCATAACTTAGTAAGAAACTGTACATAATCTATATAATCACTGTATCTGTAGAAACTGCTGTAAGAGAATGGTTCAAGTATATGCTAATTTTCTTGATTGCTGGAGCCTGTTCTTTGGTTGTATGACACTATATATATATATATATCGTATACAAAGTGTATGCCAGTCCAGTACAAATATAGTATTTGCCTACTATTTGTTCCTTTCTTATCTTATTTTACACACTGTTTTAGTGTTTATGTAACTTCCAACTGTATATATTATATAGCAGTAAAAGAATTTCAAGAAAAGGCCAAAGTATATGATCCACACATAGGTAGAGAAGTGAAAGCGGGTAAGTTCCTCTATTTATTTGGTGCCTATATATTCTTAAATACATTTTTTGTTTTGTTTTTTATTGTTTGATCTGTTTCTTAATTTTCATTAGTTCGAAGACCCAAATTGTATCAAATGTTTTTATAAGGATTAAGTAATTTAAAGAATTGAGTTTGCTTATATTAATATTTATATACATTTATCCTGCGTTAACATGGCAGTACAAAAAATTCTAGTCATTCTTCTTCTGTTAAAAGTAAGTTAAATCTTTTATGAGCCTAAAAACACGTAAGGCCAATGCTTATCTCCTGTTTCCTGTAGCATAACTGGATGAAAATTATGGTACATTCCTCCTAGATTAAATGCCAGTTCATTGCATATTAACTCCCAGCTACTCACTGGTACTCGTTAAATACATGGGTAGACTGAAGCAATTGGAGTAAAATGTCTTTCTCAAGAACACAAAAATATTTTGCAAGCAAGTCTTGAACCTACAACCTTTCAACTATGAATCCAGTTAAAACACTATCCACTATGCTACCCTTTCTTCAGTTGGTGTTTTGCTAATTATACTTTTGTAACTGATCAAAAAATTTACATGTATATTGTACTACAGTAAAGTTGTGGCCACTTCTCAGCTTCTGAAGCATCCCTAGATTTTCTTGATTCCACACAAAAACAAATCTGAACTAATTTAATCTAGTTTATCAACCTACTTGTGAATTCTGAAATGATAGACTTATCTTTATGCCCACAGTAGCTATTTCTCACATGTATGCTTTTGAGATTTTGCGCATGCTACTATTCTTAAGCTATCTCCCACTTATGATATGTGTTATAATGTGAACTGTGCTAGTGTGTGATATAATTATCATGCTACGATAGTCCTCCACCAATAGGAGGGCAACACATCCTCCATGTGCAGTAGATCCCCATAAGTACTTGCACTTGAAATAAACTTCATTCTTATTCTTGACAGTGTGTTTAATGGATGGATTTCCTTAAGTTTAAACTTCAGTTTTGTGAGATTTGCACTGCATTTTCACAGTGTTAAGTTTCTTTGTTTTACTTTTAGTTTGTTTCAACTTCATTTTAAAGGTGTATTGCTACTGAATAACTTAGAACTTTTTTTTTTTATTTGGAGACCTGCTACAATGACCATGAATTCCCAAGTACAATGACTATTGCCTCCTTCTTTGTCTGTGGCCACTGGAAGCTTGTTTTCTGTTGAAGACATTACTATTGTAGTTAATTGTGTGAGGTGTTCTTTGATGCCTTCCTTCTTGTATTTTCATGTGTTTGAAATGAATTCTCCTCTTTCTGCACCTGACCTTGAGGATGATGATTTTGATTGTCTCTTTTTCACCTCCTGGGATTGCACTTAGCTCCTCTTTATTTGTTGAGGGCAATGTTGCTTCTCCATATCTATTTGTGGATTTGATTTCTCAGGTTTGTTTTTTGCTTCCAATACAGTCTTACCCCTGCTTACTCAAAGCTATCTCAATCTTCTTTCTATCGTCTAAGCATTGGTGTTAAATTTTCAAACTCAGTGCACCAGTCTATAGACCCCACCAATTTCGTGCTACTATTGAACATGTACATAGCATGTGACTACTCTCCACCAATAGTATTACATCACCTATGTTGGCGCATCTAGCTCCCTCTGCTATTCCCACTCAATCCTCACTTTCTTAATTGGCACAGCTTTGTTTGAATGTGTGTTTTTTCACATGTGAGTCCTGTTTATTATTGTGCTTCTTTCCCATTTCAGATTTTTACTTTTTTTGACAGTTATATTTTATTGTGTTTGAATTCAATTATGTCAATAATTTTGGTTTTGCTTTTGTTTCTTGTTACTGAATTATAAGAGATCTTAGTATGAATTTTTGATTCATTGTATCGACCATGGAAATTCCTGTTACAGTCGAAAATGCTACAGGTATGATTTCCCAGGAATCAGATTTGACTTTAACTGCAAAGGAGATACAGGCCTTAATTCATAGAGAGCTAGATTCATATGTTTGGTTGAATATTTCTTCTTTTCAACTTGACAATGTTTCTGAGGAAGAATACAATGAAGAAGAAGACTATTTGGACTCTCTTTTCCCAACATCTTCCTATTTTGGTCTGTCACACTCTACAAATCTTGAGGAGTTTTTCCCTTCCATTTTTTATTTTTTACAACTAGTTATTCAGGTCGTTGGTTGGCACATATTCTGGTTTTGCTGTATGTTTGAGGAAACATGGGTGATTTTGATAGTTTACTTTGCCACCATGTCATTCACTTTGGTCAAGTAGAAGAACAAAGCTTCATATTGCTTCCGTTCTCCCAGTGGTTCTGTGGTAAGTTTTTTACTTGTACACTTCACACATAGTGGATATACCCATAGTAGGTGCAGCTGAGATGCCCTTTGTATGACTTTGTCCTTCTTTACACGTGGGAGATTTAAGTATTTCACCTCATCAGTGCTCAAACTTTGGAAAGCTATTTATGTGTCCTTTATCGTCTTAGTTAATTTAGATGAATTGTATGTTAAATATTATTTATCAATTTGTTTTTCTAGGTAATTTTAGTCATTTTGCACATTTGTTAATATTATGTACTTTGTAGATTTGGTAAATTTCAAGGGTTTGTCAGTTTGATATTAATAACTACTTTAACTAGGTATGTTTAGATAATTTCTAAGTTACATATTATACTAATAGTCACATCTAATTCACTGTTATATCTGCCTAATTTTTTTTTCTTGCCATTGTAAATATGTCCCTTATAATCCTAATTATTGTCTGTGTTGACCATACTTATGTGTCCTTTTGTTGTCTAAGTTAATTTAGATGAAATGTAAGTTAGATATTGATTATTACTTTGTTTTTTGGTAATTTTTGTCGGTTTACATAGTTATTATTATTACATACTTTGTGGACTAGGTAAATTTAGATGGTTTGCCAGTTCGATATTCATAAGTACTTTGTTAACTAGGTATGTTTAGATATTTTGTACGTTAACATATCATTACTACTAGTAACATCTAATTCATTGTTATATCTAGATATTTTTTTTTTCATCTTTGTTAACCATGTGCCTTCTAATCCTACTTTTCGTCAATGTAGAACTTAATTTTTTTTTTCTGCTACATCACTAACATTTTCATTTTATTCCCTTTCATAAAGCTAAGCTTTCCTTTGGCTCCTTTTCCTATGTTCTTAATACTAGAAATAAATTTTTCTCCTTGTAATCTACAATTCAGCATTCACCCCCACAGTACCCACATCGTCGATAGTTATTTATTGTTCAAAGTTAAGTATTCCAGTTCAGGGCCCTACTGTTTGGACTAACCTTGGCTCTTTGAGTGTTTCTTCAGGTGATACAAACTCATGCCCAACATCTTCACTCGATGGGTCTTTGCACTCATTATTACGTGGATGACTGGGTACTGCTTACCTCTTCCCATTCACAGTCCAGTAACCATACTCTTCTGTTCCTACAAGAAACAGCACAGGTGGGATTACTGATGAAAGAGGAAAGTCTATTCTTACCCCCATTCAATTCCCCATTCATTTGGGGGTTTTTTTCATTCCTACCTCTTAATCTTTGGGATATGGTGCAAGTAGACCACAAAGCCCTCACCTCGCATGCTCTCAAAGCTTTAGAGGTTCTATCTCTTTTGGGGTTGTGGGCTTCCTTAGAAGCTTTCATTCCCATGGGTTGGGTTCTTATATGTTCCCATCAGTGGAGTCTCCTAGATCAGTAGTAATTATACTTGGATCAATTGGACCACACTTTTACCCTTAATTCACACGTCAGAGCCGACCTGGCATGGTGGTTAGACAGAGATCAGACCAAGGTAGGGGTGCTGCTTCCTCTGCCTCATCCAAACGTACGTCTGTTCACAGACTCATCTTTAGAGGGTTGGGGTGCTTACCTCGGCTCCCAGGAGATTTTTAGTCTCTGGACATCAATAAGTCTTCTCTTTATATCACCATTCTCGAGCTCATGGAGGTTCACCAAGATTTGTTTTACTTCCTTTCTCTCCTGCAGGGAGGGTGGTTATGATACACTCTGACAGCTCCACAGTGTTCACTTATATCACCAAGCAAGGGTGTACCAATTCCAGGTCTCTGTGCTTTCAGATCCTGGATCTCCTTTTCTGGGCCCACAGTCACCACATTGTGGTCTTAGCTTGTCATGTTCCTGGCACCATGAATCTGGTTGTGGATTGATTATCTCATCCCAATACGATTCTCCCCTTGGATTGGTCCCTTAATCCACATGTCTTATGGTGGGTGTGTTCCCAACTGGGGATACCTCATATATGCCGTTGTCATCCAATGGTACACCAAACTTCCTTCCTTTTGTTCTCCTGTTCCACACCTGCTAACTCAGGGGGTGGACATGTTCAATCAAGATTAAAGGGGTCTTCACATCTATGCTTACCTTCCTATTCGACTCCTCTCCAAAGTTCTATCCCTAATCCAAACCACTCTGTGTCTAGTCCTTCTGATGGCTCCATATTGGCAGGCACAACCATGATTCCCAGTGCTCTGACCTTAACTTGTGCAACTTCCTCTACCCTTACCTCTGTCTTGATCTCTACTCCATCAACCTCAATCAGACATTGTTCATCCAGACATCACCACACTCTGTCTTCATGCATGGCTTTTATCAGGTCCATTGCTTCAGCCCAGGGACTGACTCCACATGTTACATATTTCCTTTCCCATTCCATCATACGTTTGTCCATGTCCATTTACCAAAGACAGTGGTCTACTTTCAGCCTTTGGTCTCTTTGTGGTTTCTGACCTTCCCACTCTTCCCTTCCTCATCTTTACCAACTCTTCGACTGGTTGTTTGACAAAGGCTTGGACACTTCAACTGTGTCTTGCTATCGGGCAGCCTGTCAAACACTTACCGTTTTTTCTAGTTTTGTAAAGTTTTGTCTTTTCTGCTCCTTTCAAGTCATGCATCCTCCATGTTCCTTTGATTTACCTGATTGAAATCTCATTGTGGTCCTTTATGGCCTTTCTCATCCTCCTTTTGAATCTTTGTCTACGTGTTCAATATACCATCCCTCCCTCAAGCCCTATTTCTTTCTCCTCCACGCTTGCAGATATCATCGATAGATATGTATGCCTTTAATGTTACCCACTTTCTCTACCATTCCTCTTTTGTCATCCTATATACTGACCGGTCCTTCCTCCCTACAACCTATGCTGCACATGAAGGTGGTTTCACTTTCACACCCACTTCCCTACCTTCCATCTCCCATCTGTACTCCCATTCTGATCCTGGTTGGCTCCTTACAATGTTATGTGGCATGTACTGCCTCCTCTTGTAGTTCAGGTTTTCCAACTTTTTATTCACTGGAACCCTTTCATTTACCATGCTCTATCCCTTGTCATGCTCACTGGTTGGGTTCAACAACTTGTTAGGCTGGTGTATTTGGACTTATTCATGGAAGATTGCCATCCCCACAACATTTATTATCGTCATATTTGTCATCTCTCCATGTCTTTAGTTGCTCGCCTTTGCTATCCATTGGAGAAGATCATTTATGCCAGAATGTGGACTACTCTCGATACCTTCATTGCTCATTATCTGCACAATCTGGCTGTATCTTTTTCAGGTGAAAATCATCTCCCTCCCATGGCGATTCTACACACATCTGTTCACCTTTGACTAGGGTAAGTCTTTTTTTATCACTGATAAAAGGACCCAACTCTGTGGCAGGATCTTTGATTGAATAAAACAGAGTAGGTCTGCTTTTCAAAATGGAGACTTACGGACACCCATTCTCTGGTGTGATGTTCCCCCAGACTCCCCACTGCATTTACTTCCCTTTTTCTTTTTCTCTTCCTGTGGAGCAAGAGAGTCCTTACCAGTTTCCAGTTGCTGTATCATGGAGGCTTCTTCCTGAGTGACTTTAGAAATTTCTTGTGGTTGAGTTGAGGCAATGCCACATCCCCGTGATGCCTGGTTTGGTTTGTTTTACTTCTTGTTCCCATGGTAGTTTTGGAAGTTTGTCCAGTTTCAGCTGACTGTTAACTTCCTCTTCATAATTCCGGTTGCTTGGCATATGACCTTTTTTTTACTTAAGCTTGTGGTTGATGAGTATGTGTAACACAGTACACATGTCCTAGCCACTATGTTTATGTTACACTATCTTTGTTTTTATCTGTTTTGATCCTCAACCTCCTAATGCCAAGGACTAGTTATAGAACCTCATCTGTCCTGTTCAGGTTGGGTATTTACGTAGTTCATTCAGTTTATATTTTACTATGGATTGCACCTCTCCAAACAAATTGCATTTGTTGATATCCTTCTTTTTGCCAGTATCAGACTCATTTCTTGCTTCAAGGGCAAACAGCATACATGTTCCAGATGTATTGTGGTACCCCACATGTGTGCTTCAGTTATTCTAGGTGATTGCTTTCCACTTGGTTTCAATGTTGAGTGCCTACACTGGTCCCGCCATTTTCTAGCTTTGTGTGACCAGAGGTAAGACCGTATCAGAAGTTAGCATTTTCTTGCACTGAGAATATATTTCCAATGGGTACTTCCACCCTTCCTCTCCAGTGTCAGTGTTCTTCTTTTAGAGCCTGCCAATTGTCGAAAGTGAGGATTGAGTGGGAATAGCAGAGGGAGCTAGCTGTGCCAATATAGGTGGTGCAATACTATTGGTGCTATGTACATATTCAGTAATGGTGTATATAGACTGGTGCACTGAGCATGAAATTTTTTTCAGCAATACTTAGAGGGCAGAATGTAGATCGATATAGCTTTGTGTGAGGAGAATTAAGTACCTATCAGAAATACATTTTCAGTGTAAGAAAATGTTAACTTTCCCTTTTTCCTACGTCTTTTGATTTTTCCCATTCCTTACTACATGACTCTCATACTGAGGATTATTTGTTTTCTTTTCCTTCTTCAGACATATGTGTCCATGTTGACACATTCCTGGATCAGCTTTGTCCCCACTCTCAAATGCCTCATCCTCCTTGGCTCTAGGATTCTCTCATCATGACTTATGGCCATTCCCTTCTACTATTCTTGGTTTCCCATTCCCTGGATTTCCTTCTACCTGCTTGGTGGGCTGACCCCCTGTCTTCAGTAGTGTTCAGCTTTCCTGTTTTCACCTTTTTCTTACCCATTTTTTTCATTACCTACCCTCTCTTCCAACTGAATCCCTACACCATAGTCCTAATAGTTTTTATGGGGATCTACAGTTAGTTCTTTTCAGTACCTTGGTCAGGGTTTTGTCTTCTGCCTTGTCTCTACTTATTTGGCTCCTCTGTTGTTGGGACTTTCTAGGCATAATGCTCATCTCTCTACCATTCATCTTCTCCATTTTTACTTATTTGACCTAAGGGATCATACAATCATTTATTCTTGCCATGGGACCCCCTCTTTTTCCACAGATCGCTTGTCCTCTGTGCTTACCAGATGGATTTGTCAGCTCATCCAAATTATCTATTCTTCTTTGGATGGAGTTACTCTCGTGCTGTATCATGTTTCATCACATAAAATCCACCACTTGACTCACTTTCATGGACCCTTGGACAAGATTTTCCAAGCAGAAATGTGGACTGTGCTCAACACCTTCATCTCTCATTATTTCCACCATTTGATGATTTCATTTCTCTCATGATATCACCTCCTTCACTATTCTCCAGTCTACTCACCATCTTTAATGGATAAGTACTTCTTTTATTTCCTTACCTGTTTCTAATGTAATCCCAGTCACTTTTCAAAACCCACCTGCTGGTCGATGATTCCTCACAGGTTATACTTACTTCCCTAAACCTGCATCAAGTCAGGGGTAATGGAAAGTGTTAAACCCATCTGCCCTGGCTCCTAAAACACCCACTGTTAAGACCATTATGATGGTGGTATGTGTGTTGTGTGTATATATATATATGCTTTCACTGTCCATTCCAGGCCATACCTTCCATTGACTATCACAGAAAAGCCAACACCAGAGCAATGTCTGACCACTTCCTAGCTTGTGCATAACAGCTTTTGAAATTAGATTTTGCAATAATCCACTGCACTTTCTCCAGTGAAAGACCTTCGTGGCAGTTAGGTATGGTTTGATTCAGGCACCTCTCTGGTATCTCCTCAACCTGAATTCCTCCCCTCTGGTCAACGAGTGGAGCTTGGGAGACTCTTTCCACTCCCAGTTCCTAACCATTAATGTGGCCAGCTTTGAGATTTCCTCCATAATTGTGCAATCCCACTGGAGAGAGCCTTAGTGGGCAGCACAATGCAGTGGGAAATAGGATTGCTGCTTATATTTCTGTAGGGCAGATCACCCCTATTATATAATGTGCCAGTTTTCCAGTGGTTGGCCCATCACAAATATATAGTTTTCTATTTGCAGAGAACAGGACAGTTGGACATGAGGTGTAGTGTGGCTAGGTCAATGATTAGACCATATGGTTTAGTATGTGTCCTGTTAAAGAATTTACTCATCATGCATATACGAACTGAAACAAAGTCTTTTTCTATTGCATGAGGAGAACGCTTTCCCCCCTTTTGATGGGCCAAATCACTGGAAAACTGGAATACTATGTAATAAGAGGTTGACCTGCACTACACAGCTAAACTATATTAAACTGGGAATCAAGATACACCTATAGGCTTGTTTCCACCATCAACAACTATGTAGTTGAGGACTTTTTGATTCTTGGACTTACCAGTGCTGCAACAGTAATTCACAAAGAGAACAACTGGAAAGGAGATTAACCTACAATCTGGGAACCCTACAACCATCTTGTTTAAATGAACCCTTTTCTTTCCTATAGACTCTCACTTTTTTCCATGTTTTGTTTAAATTTTAATTTCAATCTGTTTTATGTTTTCTTGACTTGTAATATTTATTTATAAAATGTAATTTTGCACACAAATTGCACATCAGTCTATTAAAATTCTGTTCATTTGCCTTTATTGTAAGCTACACAATCTGATGAAAAGTGCTAGCTCAAAATGTCATCCTCATAACCATTTTGTGCTTGTTATAGTTTTGATTTCTTGACTATCCCTTCTTTAATTAGACCATCCATGACCTTCTCCAACTCTTGTCACTGTGCCGGAGCTATTATTCTTGGAGGGATCTTTATTGGACGGTGATTGCCTGTGTTTATTCTGTTCTCTAACTTGAAGAGCTTGTGATGATGACAAATGGACTATGCTCTTCTTATAGAGGTCAGTTAAATGTTCTGTAAATGTATGTCCATTCTTTATAGTTGTATTTCTTGCTTTAACATTGACTGGCTCTACCTCCTGGCACACAACCAACAATGCCCCTTCCTTAAGTATCTGATCACATTTAGAGAAATTGGCCACTGTTATAGGTACTACTTGATTACCTGCCACAAGTGTCCTTCCAATTTTCAAATCCACTGGCCTGGATGGGTCTTCCACTGCTTCCACAACCATTGGGCTTCTTTGGGGATGTTATTTTATCCTACCCCAAATTATCTTCTCTTAAGTGCTGTGACATGCAAATCAACAGATGTAACAACACTTACTGGAATTTGTCCTTTGTTGTTTCCAGTCATCATTTTATTGAAGTTAACTATACACTTCCTTGGTAGTAAGTAGTCCAACCCTAATATGGATTGGTTTTCAATGTCAGCCAAGTATACTTTGTGTTTGTCCTTCATGCCCATGAGCTCAATTGCTACCCACACTGGTCCGCACAACCTTGCATAATGTCCTGTCACACCACAGAGCTTCTGTATGGCTTCTGGTACTCCTTTGTGATCCAGCACCTTGATACTCACAAGGGTTTGCTGAGATGCAGAATCTATGACAAAGTTGCACTTTTGGCCATCCAGCTTTCCTGTCACGTAGACACTATGTGTACTTGGCATTTTACACCTAGCTGTTGTGACTTTCACAATGGGGGTTGGTAGGCATCCTTCAACACGAACCACTAATGGTTTCCCCGAAGCTGACCTATTGATAGTATTCTTCTTACATATGTCCTTACTCTCCACAGTTCCAACAAGCTTTCTGGGTAATAGCCTTTCCTGCCGTGGCATCTTCCCTGTGTTGAAGTTTCCAGCATTGAGCTTTCTTGTGCCCAGGTTTGTTACAGTGCCAGCAAAGTCCCTCAAACTTCTCTGAAGGCAGCACAGAGATACCAAGGTTGGTACAGTCATCAGGATTCAAGGCCAGAAAAGGGCAGGACTTAATGTAGGATTCAACTTTAAGAGCTCTGGCCATTGCATCCTGCATAGTAGAGGGGTGTGCTTGTATTAATTGTATCTTCAGTTGTGGACTGTCCAAGGCATCTACAAACAGATCCCTCAGCAACAACTTGAAGTGATCGTGTGGCACAGTTGGGTAGGCCTTGTGTGCCATACTTTCCAAATACTGTGCCATCTCTTGC
>NW_013668991.1:70960-72717 GCF_000517525.1 Limulus polyphemus
ACCTTAACTTAAACATATGCTATAATTCACAACGAATGATTCACGCACTTTACTTCCTACCACACTTGATTCAACTGTCCGTCTCTGTCTTTCTACAATTATCTATCTCTATCTATCTATCTATCTATCTATATGCTGTCACTTCTCGCCGGTCTTATATATATGAAATACAGGGCGTCTGGAGAACACTCGAGGCTTCACGAATGGACATGATCTTTCTAAAATCTCATGACGTGTTACCAGCATCACGTGACATCCGCTGTCGTAACAATAGATACTCTCCTTGGTACATTGCGTTGGTTATATTTATAGCCATGGGAAGGTTTTTAGAAAATTCAGATTACGTAATAATACAATTTAAGTGTTTACGTACACACATATATTGTTGATTATTACTCTCAAGAATCTCCTACAACTTTGGAGAATAGGTGGTAGTTTCTCAATACATATTTAAAAGTATAAGCCATGTATGTTTCTAGATATAAATTTAATCTAAACAAACGTTGATATTAAAATAAATATATAATAACAAATTCGTTATACTTTTTAATTAGTAAGCCTATGTTAACAAAATTTGGCAGATTACCAGTAAACATTACAATGCATTCATACCCAAAATATAAAATTTTTTTATTCAGTCTTAAGGTTTGTAAAGCAATGTTTTTCTCGTACCTTTTTTTTTTTCTTTTCGCATGTTGCCTATCCAACATGAAAATTAATTTTCATTTTAAGATTAAAACTACTTTTGTGCATCAGAAAATTTTCAAATTTCACATGCAAAATATTTATAATGTCCAGATAGTTATCAAATGTTTATGTATGAAAACTTTATATTTTATCTGTTATTTTTAGTAACGAATCTCCATACATATTTGGTCGATTTGACTGATCTCATAAGCATTTTAAAAAAATTAGGAAATAAATATAAATTATGCCTTTTTTGTTCTAGAATGACTATGAATTATAACATGAAAACATAAATGTTTGGACTAAATTGCTTAAATCTCATAACATTATACATTTATATATATTTATTATATTGAACTTTCAGCCATGCTTGGCTAACAATACTAATAATCTATATATGTATATAATGTATAATAATGGAAATGTGACTGTATTTTACAAAATACTAGTCTACTAAAACACAGCCAAGACATGTCAATTTGTAAAGACTAAAGGTAAGTTTATATTTTGGTAACATGAGTGCACGTGAGCCACATCATTGTAACTTCTCCTATTTGGAAATAAGTTCTTAAACTTATTTTTCTTAAAACATAGAACTGTAAATATAGAAGTAAAGCAAACTATTATATTCTAGTTACGAGCTTTGTACTCGGTTGCTGCTTGATGTAGGTTACTAAGCCTTTTAAAATTTTGCACTTGGTGGATATGAAACAAAATAATTTTTTTTAGGTTTTATATATACAGTTGAATAACCAAAACATCATAAATTACTATATCAATACAATAGAATTCCATTATAATTTGTCAAGCTTAGTAACTAAGCTGTATTTCAATCTAAAAAAGTATGAAATTTTGAGCAGACTAAAGACTCAACCTACCTCCATTAAAATCTTGGTTGGAAGAGATGGCGTCTAAACATGTTAAAATGGCTAAGAAAGCCACTAAGGGGACATTCTGAGCTTTCGTTTGGTTATTCATGTCATATATAGAAATAAGTATATATAAGGGAGCGTTTACTAAAATGGAAAGAGGTAGGTGGGGTGCCACTGTGTTTGATTTATTACATGAGC
>NW_013668991.1:73198-80129 GCF_000517525.1 Limulus polyphemus
GAAATAAGTATATATAAGGGAGCGTTTACTAAAATGGAAAGAGGTAGGTGGGGTGCCACTGTGTTTGATTTATTACATGAGCAAATCTTAGCAAATTGAAAAGAGGTTCTTATTTTATATTCTAGCTTGTCAATATTGGTAATTTGAGTTCCTAATTCATACGAAACTACAGACTGCATTCAATATACCGTGTGACAAAAATCGATGTTTAACTGTGTTTTTTGATATTTACTTTCAAATTGAGTAATATATAGTACTGAGATATGAATTACAATCTACAATTTGATGCCAAACTAACTGACAAAAATTCATGAAATAGTAATTCAATAAAATTTTGTATGCTAGTCAACAAACATGATGACATGGCCTTTCACCCGTGACCTGTCTGGAAAGGGTTAAAATAAAAAAATAAAAAACTTTGTGATTGTTTAACTCTATTTCGAAGGACATCCTTTACTGCACATGTCACGAGGTTTTAGTGACTTACATTCAAAATTTTTTTAATCTACTTTTTGTTTATGCTATATCAATTAGTATAGCATAAAATCTTAGCTAATAATCCATATTTTAACAGTATTTACGTTTTAACTTCTCAATTTTATAAGACAAAATTTTTAGAAATCCAGAATTTCCCCCAGTGTGACACATGTGACACATTTTCTCTAGGCATCTCCTCGTCTATATTTTATCCACCACCCCTCCAATAAGTATGAAATTCAACGTAAATTACTCATTATAAAATCGTTATTTCTCAGACAAACTATAATTTTTATAGCCTTCCATTTTGTTTGGTTACAAAGCCATCAAATAGAAAATCAGACCTCTCGTAACACACTCACCTGCCACATTTTCTCTTTCAGGATTTGTTAATAATTCTCTCTTACATTTAATTGTATATTATCTGTACCCAATAGAAAGCCAATATTTTCATCTATCAAATGCCTTATTTTATAAAGTTTTCTCTATAGAGAATTGTCAATTTCACTGTTACTACAAGCTTTGTTCCCAGGGGAAAGATAAAGACTAGCTTGAATGATTTTGTAATGCTTCTTGTCGCATAATCAGAAAGCCAGAAAAATTGTGATAGTTAAGGGAAATTGTCTGCTTTCTGCATATTATTATTCTATGTTCTTTGGTGCATTATTTAATGAAATAAAGATTATTTAGTGCATTACTACTATTAGTATAAAAAAGTAGGGTTAAGTGTCATTGACAACAAGTAGAAGAAGATTTGAGTAAATACTTTATTTCTTGTTTTTCATTTTCATTGTTTATTTATTATTATAAAAATAAAAATATAATAGAAATGTTTCATGAGGCACCCAAGCGAGCAGCTTGTGGATAATGTAACTCATAGTGTAATGTGACCTCCATGTTCCCCAAGTGATTTACAACTTATAATGGCATAAATAGTAGTTACACAGTTTAAAGGGCAAAAAACAATAAAATTTAATTATAAGTAGGTGTATACTGTTATGAGTTTAAAGCTACTTAAGATAAACAAATGTAGTTCCATGTTACAATTTGAAGTCATTCTAGGAAAAAAAGGGTAATTTAAATGTTGTTGTTTTTTTGGTGGTTACCGGGTCAGTCAAATTGGCCAACATTGTATAGAGTTAGGGTAGAGAAAATAAGGGATAAAATATAAAGTTTTACTGAAAACAAACATTTGAAATGTATTTAGGAGTTTTTAGAGATTACATAAGTCAAATCTGAGATTTTTGAGAGAAAGAAAAGTATTTTTAATCTTAACATGAAATAATTTTTTTGTATGTGAAAGACTTGTAATGTTTACTGAAAGACTGTCAAATTTTGTAAAGATATACATACTATATTAAAAGTTAGTAGTATCAAATCTATAAGGACTATACAAGTACAAAGAGGTCACATGATCGGTCAAATTGACCAAGCCCGTGTTGAGAGAGTTAACCTATTTGTTCTCTGCAAATGCTTAGTTAATCATGTCTTTTTACCTCAACACTTTGGTTCATTTTGCCTTCCTCCTCTCATACTTTCATCCTGGTGAAGAGTACACTCTGCATAAGATGTATGTAGTCTCCCATGTGTTACCCTTCTAGTAAGTCCCCACTATAGGATGTCATACTCCATGGGATTTTACCTTCAGTCACTTTCTCCAAAGGGAGCTCATCTAGATTTGTGCAATTGCACTGTCCCTGCCACTACATCAGTGTGGAACCCTAGCTATTGTGTATAAAAAGGTAAGTCAGTTCTATTGGTTGTTAACATTTTTCTTAGCTGAAAACATATTTCCGATAGATACTTACCTCACTGCATATCTTCCCAGCCTTCCCATTATTAGTGCTCATTATTTTTGACCTGTCTAACAATGAAATTAATTTCGAGTGCAAGTGCTCAAGAGGATCTACTGTGCATGTAAGATGTGTCACCCTCCTTTTGGTGGATGACTATCATCATATGATGATTACATCATGCACTAGCACAGTTCACATTATAATGTGCCTTAGGTGGGAGAAAGCTCAAGTCTAGTGGTATGTGCAAAGAGAGGTAAATATCTATCAGATATACATTTTCAGGTAAGTAAAATATTAGCGTTTGTAAAGGCCTATTTTAATTTTATAGTTACAGCTTTATTTTTTGTTCTGTAATAATTATAAAACCAAGACAGTAAAATTATTTTGTGTTTTGATTTTTACAAGAATGGTTGTTATGGTAAGATATTTTGAGATTATGTATTCATTTTTGCATTACCTCATAACCAAAGTTGTTAAATGACAGTGATTGTTTTAAGAATTGTTATGAAAATTTTTTTTATAAACTTTAGGCCATCATTAGAAAAGTTGGCAATGATGTGATCATGTTAGATCCACCTTGATATAAAAATTAATAAAATGTATTCTACACTATAGTTCAAAACTTGAAGAAATGACAAGCTACTAATAATATAATAACAACATGATGTTATTTGATTTTTGAAGTGAAACCTAACCACACGTAACCTGCTTTTGATAGTTGTTGTCCGAAATCATACACAATTATTGTGGAGGGGGCCTACAGGCTCTCCTGCTAAGAAAAAAGACCCATTGAAACTATGTAAGAGCTTCCAGTTCTCTAAATACTCCATGGGAATTATAGTGATTGATTCATTACAAGAAAAACCATGCCATTATGCTCCTACTGATTCATTGGTAAGTGTAAGAACCATTAAGGCAGGTTAATTATAAAAAAAAAGAAAACTTCCACTCTGTTCCTAATCCTTAATTGGCAAGAGTTGGAAGTAATGGTTAGTCCATCAACATAATGTTTTTATAGTCCTAAGAATTCTTTTAAATGAACAATTAATTTAAATTTCTTAAGATATTAGTATGAATATTTTTTGAAATAAATTTCAAAAAATTGTGCCTTTTTATCTGCATAACAATAAATGTTGCATTCAACACAACTCAAACAATTGCATCCAAAAGAATAAGACAACTGTAAAACATTAGTATTGATCGAAGATAATTTAAGAACTTATTTTGTCATACATTTAAATTGTCCAGGAAAATATATAGCTCACTTTTTATATTTATTTGTTGTCTTGGCATTTAAATTTGAATACATATAGATATGATGAATGGAAAAAGTTGATATAAAATCAAAATTTCTGAATGTTTTTTGTTTTGTTTTTCAGTTCTTTCTTGTTGTTTATGGAAAGGTGGAAGTATGTATTCACAACAATTCCTGGATAATTGAAACTGATGGTTCATTTGTAGTACCATTAGGTAAGTTGAAAACGTGTTTATTTGGAAAACATCCTATTCCTAGGTAAGCCTTATAAAACCCTAACCTTGAATTATCCATTTGTAGCTAAGTTTGATAATAATATTATGACTTTAACCCTTTACATGCACCCATGACTATATGGTGACCACACAGTATGGTTAGCATTTTTGATAGAAATGTGAAACAAGTGCACAAGATCAATGGACAGAGCCATATTTGCATAAATGATGATTTCAGCTGCCAATTTGTACCCAACATGGCATACATTACCATTCAAAACATTGGTGATATTTGCAATTGAAAATTGTTTAATCTTTATGAGAAAATAGACCAAAAATGGCATCAAATCACTTCCAATCACTTGAACTTGTGCAAGCTGATGATGATCCTGGCTCTGAACCTGAATTAGTTGATGGTGATTTTAAGCATAATATGACTGAAAAAAGTATGAGCCTAAAGGGATAAGTTGTATCATTTCAGCTATATTTATAAAATAATAGAAAAATAAATCAAAGTTATAAGTGGAGCTTGGTAAGAATATAAGATAATGTTGAAACTATACTCAGTTCAGGTCTTGAGTAAAAATTATTTTTATGTTTTATCATGCTCAGCAGATGTTTATGTTTAAACTGACTGCTTCTTTCAAGTTTCATAATTTTGAAAATCATATTCATACTTGTATTTCATAGCCAGGACAAATTCTGAAATAAATAAATGCATGTTTTTATATGGTCATACACAGAACAACCACTTCATTACAACCCACGTGTACACACATTTGGAAAAATTTCATTATCTTATTCAATATGAATCTATTTCTCTATCTTTCGATGAGGTATGAAAGTGGCTGCCCATCTAATAAAAACATTAATTGTAATATTAAAAACTGTTTTTACTGATCGTAGTTTATGTTCTTTTTTTACTTGATGTTTTCAAAATTGAAAATATAATAGTAGTATGCTCATCTTCTGGCTAAGAACTGGTTTTCTTAGATCAATTTCAAGAGATCATAGCATCTTGAGTTGGAATTCTTCCCAGGTTTGGAGGATGATGTGGAAGAAACTGGAGGTTAGGCAAAATATTGCATTCATTTAGACTGTGGCTGGTATGAAAAATGGAATATGTCTATTTCTTGGAAGACTGTTGCCTCTGACTGAGGAAAAGATGATTAGACAGGTTTATAAAGTGCAACAGACATGACAGTGTCATCCAACTGATTTATTCCTTCAACAATAGTCAGAAATCACCTGTTTTCAACCATATTATGTGAAAAACAATACAAATGCTATCATAACAGCCTATATCCTGCTTAAAAACTGAGAAACAAACCATAAATGGTTCTTAGTGCGATCTATAAAAGCTTGAATGATTGTAAGTATATAATGTGGTTCAGTGAGTCATGTCTTCAACTTTTCTGTTTATTAATGGTAAAGCAAAAATATTGAGAAAGCCACAAAAGGAACATGACTTGATCTTATGATGCTCCAACAGTGCAGCTGCTGAGGTGAGGTAGTAGTTTGGGAATCATTCATTTGCAGGGCTTAAAAGAGGTGAATTATACTATACACAGTGTGTGACTGAATGTTGTTTCTGACCATAGTTAACCTAACCAGTGATCTAATAATAGACTTACAATGTCCAAAATTGGTTCAGAAAACATGGCAATAATGTTAGATACCTTCTTTAGCTAATAAAATCACAAGTTCACCAATCAGTTGAGCAGTTTTGAGATGAACTTATACTCCATATTCACTGCTGGAATTTTCTGCCAACAACTGTGAACCACAATATTCATCAAATAGGCTGCAATAAACAAAATAGAATATAGATGTACATAACACTTCCAGACTGCTAGCTTAATTAATTAAAAAAACAATAAAAAAGGTAAGTTATTTTACCAGTGATCTGCACTATAGTTGGGTTAATGTTTACATTTAAAATATTTGAATTATATTTAGGAATTTGTATATTAAAACATTTTTAGCACATGCTTTAATTCAAAGCTATAGTTTGTAAATCTAGAACATCATTAATGGATGTTTATGATATTGATTTTATAAGACTTTCATTTGGTCAAAATATAATTTGTTGATTCATATTGCACAGAGTTAAATTCATTAAAATAGTTTGATCCTCTAAATCAGAAACTTTAAAATTTTAACAACCTTATTTAATGGCATTCCTAGTCTTGCACTGGTCTTTACATTTTGAGCAACATACACACTAAACAATAATGTATAAGAGAATTTATGTAACAAATATGTGATGTGTATCTTTGTTGTTTTCACAATGAATAATTTTTGCCACCTTGGAAATTACTAAATATTTTCTTTTTGGCAGGTAACATCTACAAAATCAAAAACCTCCGACAAGACAAAGCTAAACTCATCTTTTTTACGATCATGGGAACTTCACCAGTAGGAGAGTTGGGGGTATGAGTTAACTTCGATTACTAAATCACATGCCTTTTCCTTATGTACATTAAACAGTTGTTGTTGTTTTTTTCTATGTGTTAAGGTGTTCATGCATTGTTGGAGGTAAGAGAAGGTTCTTATTTACAGTTTAGTTATAAAGTTATAGTTTGTCTTGTGAAGAAATGTTCATTTAAATTTGTAGTTTTATTTATATAATATAGAGCTATAGTGCCTGCATATATTTCTGTATATTTTAGTTTTCACTGCTGCCAGTTTTTCGATTTCAAATATCAACATAATGTAGCAACATTGTCTTATGATTTTTTCAGATAATAAATTGTGTTGTTTAAAAGTGGCCATATATTTACATTAATTTGAATTTTTTTCTCAAGTTGAACTACACAAAGTGTAGTACAACTATAAGAAGTCCATGATGACAAGATAAAATATCTTTACCTCTTGACACTTAGAAGTCATAGACTATATTCATAAATAGGATTCTTCAAGTACAGACTATACAATGAACAAACTTTATTTATAATGTTTATAAATTATGCATGCTAATATATATCATTATCTATGTTTATCTGAGATTATATAGACAAATTAGTTATGCATACAGTACATTATATTACTGCAGTTAAATCAACTAGTTTTTGTATTACAAGTGTAGGGGAAACCGGGGCTAGTTGTTACAGGGGCAAATTGATACAGTGCCTCTAGCTCTTCTTGAAATTAATAGACGATGATAGTTCATGAACCATCGAACACGT
>NW_013668991.1:81129-91257 GCF_000517525.1 Limulus polyphemus
CCGTTTTCTCTACCATATATCACTAACTCTAACTATTATCATGAAGTGCAATGAAATGTTTCAAATTAAGAATTTGAAATATATACAAACCTTTTATCTCTTCGTTGAATAATCTTAAAATATCTTCATTGGCTCATATGCATAATTTCACTTCTTTACTTTTTCACTTATAGTTTATTTTTTATTTTCCTTATCTTTGATTGTTTACGTGGACACATGCCACGTAGTGCCTACTTTAGCCTCCGGCAAAATGTTTTGCACTCACCTATTTCTCTAGACCTTTGAGGAGAAAAGCAGAGATTAGATATATTTTTAACAAATCAAGAAACCCACATTGATACGAAAGCAGCCACGTTTAAAAAACTCTGATCATCAGTCTCCACCTCAATTTGTTCCTGTACCTCGTTTTCTGACTTTACATTCTAAATCTGATAAATCGTTAGGACAATTGTCTCCCTTTTTCATTCAAACAGATTAGAGGGGCCTGCTGGCTCTCCAAAGGCAGCTAAGAAGCTACATTCTGGGGACATCTTGGTGGAAATATCTACATAAAAATAAATTGAACTCTTCCTGAGTTCGAAGACCATTGAGGATATACCTATTAAGATTACTCCCCATGCTACTTTGAATTCCTCCCGAGGAGTGAGCTTTGAGAGGGATTTACGGAACATCCCCGAGTTGGAGATCCTTGTTGGTTTCTCCAGCCAAGGAATTTCTGCTGTGCGACGTATCTCCACTCATAAAGAAGGAATTATGCTGTTTAACAATGTTCTTGTGTTAACATTTACATGCCACATCCACCTGCCACTGTTAAGGCAGGTTATTTGAACTGTAACATATGGCCTTGTATTCTCTCAGGTGTTTCCAGTGTCAGCAGTTTGGATAATCTAAGGCATCTTGTCATGTTTATTTGACATGTGCTCATTGTGGTGGCAAAGACTATGATTCCTACAAGTGTCAACTGGACCCTCACTGTGTCAGTTGTGGTAGTTCCCATCCACATACCCTAAGTGGGTGGAAGAAAAAGAGGTACAACATTTATGTACTATCAATAACATCTTTTATCCCAAGGCCTGGAAGTTGTTGTCTCCGGTTCCATCTCGGACAAATACTCTTGCACTCTGTTCCTCTGCAACAGTGGGAGTGCAGACAGATCTTTCCGTGCCTCCATCAGAATATTTCTCACACCATGTGAAAACTCTTTTGCTCACTGTGCATGCAAGAGTTGACAAGGGTAAATCTTTTCTTGTCACTGTCCCCACCATTGCATTCAGTTACTGTTTGGGTCCATCTCCTTCGTCACTGAGGTGAGGAACCATTATTCGGTCATCCACTCAGTCTCTGCAGTCTCGTTCCTCTGACAGAGATCTGCCCAATTGACCTAGGACAAGTTGCATGTAGGTTGACAGACCTCTTTCCACTAAAGAAAAACGTCATGGTCACAAACGAAAGAGTTCTCTGCCCATTTCTCCTCCTTTTAAGTAAAAATGGCCACTTTGATACAGTGTAACTGTCCAGTTTTTGTTCTAATTGCCTTGGTCAGTTCCTATCAATCCGTGTGCCTCTCCTTGCAAGAAACATTCTCTTAGCCTGATGATACTGTCACCTTTCGGCAGTTGTCCTTGCACAGGAATGACAGGTTGTGTGATGAGTCAGTTCATGGAGGTGTGGCACTGCTTGTTAACCAGCACGTACCCACCATGTCTATGCCATTCTATACAACCCTGGAGGCTGTAGCCATAGAAATCCCTATGGGCTATACCATCACTATGTTCTCTTTACCTGTCACCAGGAGAGATTTACGATCAATCAGACATTAACACTCTTATAGAACTATTGTCATCTCCCTTCTTCATCTTGGAAGACATTAATGGACACAATCCTCTCTGGGTTGGTGCTGATATTGATGGGAGGAGTCGTTCTGTGGAGTCTAGGTTCTTAGATCACAACCTTTCTCTCTTTAATACGGGTTCTTTTACATGTTTTCACACACGTATTTAGTATTTTACTGCTATTGATCTATCTTATCTGTTCACCTTCACTTTTTTCTCTTTTTTTCTTAGAGGGTTGACAGTGACCCATGGGGAAATGATCATTTTCACATTACTGTGATGGAGATTGGCAGTTGGAGCAGTGTCACTGGCTCTCCTTTACTGCTCTCTCTGAACTTGATCCTGCTGTTGTTGGTCTTCCATCTATTAATGACTGCTTGAAGGCAGTAATTGATTGTATTATTCAAGCAGCTGTTCATTCTATCCTCAAACCCTCAACATGTTTCCCACAAAATACTCAGAAACAGTCCTGGGATATCTTTCACGGGTATCCCACTTTTTCACACCACATTGCTTTCCAGAAGGCTCGTGCCCATGTCTAACTGGTCAGGAACCAGAGCCAGAAAGAATCCTGGATTAAGTTCATTACCAGCATCTCTTCTGCTAGTTATCAGTTCCCAAGCCATCTAGGACAAGATTTGGAAGGTTAATGGGAAGTATGCTTCCAATCCCCTTTCCATCCTGCTCTCCAATGGCCAGAAAGTTGTTGATGTACAGAGTATCGCCTATATTCTTGGGGAGTGCTTTTCCCACCTTTCCAGCACTTCTCCCGCTTTTTTGGCTATCAATTCGCTGGCTGAGGGATTTCAACTTTTCTTTCAGGCAGATCATCTCTATGATTATAATATCACATTTACACTGGTGGAACTTAAGCTTACTCTTTATTGGTCTGGTAGTAAATCAGTCAGACCTGATGATGTTCACTATGAAATGCTGTGCCATCTCTGTACTGCCTCTCTTGCTCTTCTTGTGGTTATTTTTATCCAAATTTGGCAGAAGAATGTTTTTCCAGATGCTTGGTACAAGACTATTATTCTCTCTTTTTCAAAGCCTAGGAAGGATCCCAAGATTCCTTCAAGTTATCATCCAACTCCTTTGACTAGCTGTCTCTGTAAGGTTTTGAAGAGGCTTGTTATTGTACATCTTGTTTGGTTCCTTGAATCAAACAACCTCCTCTCGCTCATATAATGTGGTTTTAGTTGACAGTGCTTCACTGTGAACCACCTGCTTAATCTAGAAACCTTGATCAGGGAAGCTTTTCTCAAGAGAGAACATCTTGTTTCTATCTTCTTTAATGTTAAGAAGGCTTACGACACTACTTGGAGGTTTGGCATTTTGCATGACCTCCATTCATATGGGTTGAATGGCCATCTACCCATTTTTTGTAACCTTTTACTTGACCAGAGTTTCCAGGTCCATGTGGGTTTGACTCTGTACCGATCTTTCACATATGAACTTGGAGTCCCTCAGGGCTGTGTCTTGAGTGTCGTACTTTTCAGTATTAAGATCAGTGCTCTCACTCAACAACTTCCTCCTCCAGTTGCAAACAGCCTCTACATTGATGACTTCCACATTTCTTATCAGTCATCAAACATGAGATTTATTGAGTGGTAGCTTCAGACTGCTCTCACTCGCTTGTTGAGGTGGGCCAGGCGAATGGTTTCACCTTTTCTTCTTCTAAGACTGTTTGCATCCATTTATGCTACCAGCGCGGTTTGCATTCTGATCCGGAGCTCCATCTCGATGGTGATATTCTTCCAATGGTGGTTGAGATAAAGTTCCCTGGGCTTATCTTTGCCCCCTAAGCTTACTTTCATTCTTCACATTAAGCAGCTTCGTGTCAAATGTACAAGGGCACTGAATGAGTGTTCTCTTTCTTCAAAGTCTTCCATGAAAATGTCTGCTAAGATTGGATAGAGTGGTGACCCCATGGCTAGAGCATCTGTTTCTTACTAGAATTTCTTGTATTGAAAGTAAATTTGATTGTAGGAAAATAGTCGTTTGTTCCAATATGGTGTCTATCTTCTTGTCAGTTCTGTGTGGTAGAGAGTTGTCATTCAGCAGTCGTTGTATGGTGATGTGAAAAGTTTCTGAGGTTGGAACATTGGTGAAGAGGTCTCTGACATCAAACTGACAAGAATATCCTGTGGTCTGGTGTGTAGTTTTCTGAGTTGTTCTATGAAATTTTTCGAGTCATGAATCTGGTGTTCATTATTCCCTCATAGTAGATATTGGATAGGTACCAAGAAGATAGCTAGTTGATGGCAAGATGAGTTTATAGCATGAGTTTACAGGTGTTAAAGGTTTGTGTACTTTAGGTAGTCTGTAAAACTGAGGAAATTTTCCATTGGTCCTTAAGTCTTTGACTAGATTCTCAGTAATAGAACTTTAAAGGTAAGATAATTCAAAAGAGAACATTTAGCATCATTCATAAGTAACTTCAGAGTGACATAGAAATAACTCCAACTTTACTTGAGAAAGAAAAATCAAGGTACTCGTTGTCTAACTAAGTTAATTCAGCTTTTATATCCTAAGCAGTGATGAGAGGAAGAAATGGAGGCCATTCTATGCATCCTCAAATATTTTAAGTAAACAAAATATTTCATTTTTTTTAAATAATATCATAATTATTGAAACTGCGTATATATTTTTTATTAAAAAACGCCCAAAAAGTTTTTGTCCTGCTCTATCCATTTATTGAAGTGACAACTCGTGGTGCGAGGCACAGAGCGGTTTTGTCTCTTAGCTTCTTTTTTCTTTTTGATGTGTACAGTTTTGCTATGCTGGAAAAACAGCCAAGAGGAGCCGAGTCGTCTTACTGAATTTAATAAAGATTTTGAGAACAACATACAGCTAATAAAGCCAATAAGAATCTAGGTTTTAAAAACAACCTATGAAAGCCATTTTGAGAAAAGTTTGCAACCATGAGGACACAACGCCTCGCATGGGTTCAGTGATTAAAAGTTAAAACAAATGTAATGGTTCTTTGATTAATCAGTATCTTTAAGGATATAAGTAATAAATAGCGAGACTTATTAAATGGTTATGTAGTTAAAAAGTTCAACAATTTATCTTGACTTTAAAAGGAACGGCAATATTTTGGTTTCTATTCAGAAACTTGAACACTGAATTCAAGTAAGTTTATAATAACTCGAACTACATCCTTTTAATGTTTTACTAAGATCCTCAGGAGATGTAAAGGCTGATGTAGTACTGATAGTATAGAGAACTTTCATATTCACTTGTTCTTTTACTTTACGTTATGTCAACTTTGTGTTAGAACACTTAATGCCACCCCTAGATTTGTATTAAATTGAAAATTGTCACTAGATTGATGCAACAAACCGGTTACCCTAGAGACATATAAAAGATTATACAAGAAAATGGCATAAATCAACTGTATTTAAATAATCAAGTTAAATCTTGATAATGTTTCCCAATACTTTTTAGGTCTACACAGATGTTGAGTTCTAAAAGTAATGGGAGCTTGGGTTGCCCCATTCCAATATTTTGAGCTGTAGTACACGACCATTCATCTGATGCAAAGGTATCCATGCTATGCACAACATAGAACCTTAGTTTCGTTTAGCAGTCAGCTTCTTGTATTTTACTAGCAACCTCCCCTCCTCGTTCATTTGAGCTGTAAAGGCGGTAAAAATTGAAATAGCTGCTAAACTTAATCCGTTTGTTCGATCACTTATCCCTTTAACTTGATTTTTGGAGGATCCACTTGAGTCCATCTACCTAATTGCGTAGAAATTGGTTCAAATGGACAACTCTTCATTATATGTAGATAAGTTGCACAATTGTGGCTGAACTTCACGAAATGTTCTGGAAATAACAGCCGAAAATATTGTTAATAGCAAAGGTACCCAACTGATGAAACAATGCATTCTAACTCTGTATGTAGAAACGTAAGAAAAGTGTATTTAGTTCAGTATACTGTTTGTCAAGTTGATTTTTAGTTTTACTTAATTACGTAACTTGCTCTGATTGTAATACCCCCACTGGTTAGCTTAAGTCTGGAGGTTTATAACGCTAAAAACCGCGTTTCTATACCCGTGGTGGGTACAGCACAGATAGGCCATTGTGTAGCTTTGTGCTTAACAAGAAACTGTGGTCGTAAATTAACATTAATTAAATCCTAAGTAAGATCAAATCAATGATAATTGAAATAACCTAGCCAATGTATGTAAACTGCAAAAACTGAGAAACAACATATCATCCGAGAGTTTTAGACTAAATAATAATAATGAGAACATTTTGTAATTCGATCTGATTATAGTTGTAGTTTTATATTTGATCTTATGAATATCTATTTTACATATATAACAGTAGCATTATTTAGTATGATTTCTTCTAGCAAGTGTAACTGAAAACTTGTACAAGATTGTCCAGATTCGTTCTTTTTGGCCCCCAGTGGTATGTCTGCGGACTTACAACGACAGAAAGCGGGTTTTGATACCCGTGGTGGCCAGAGCACAGATAGCCCATTGCGTGGCTTTGTGCTTAATTACAAACAAACGAACGTTCTTTTTTATCATTATGTCCGCAAAAGAAAACTTACTTTCAGATCCTATTTTCATGGTAAATTATATCTTATGATTTTAGTTGTTTTTGTATTACAAAATCCATGAGTAGGTTTTTATCAACTGGAACATATCTTTCAAGGGAACTATGGCTAAAAAAATTAAACATTAAAATACACCACAAATATTAACAGTAAGTTTTCGTTTTTATAAAGTTATTTAGTCTTCCATGTAAACACTGAGCCCTATAATTAAAAAAATTAGAGAACAACTACCCAGTGAATGTTACACAATTACTTATATAAGTTGATCTTACAATTTTCCTTTTTTATCTGTTTGTCACTTGGATTTCAGCTGGTTACAACTTGCATGAAAATGGCGCCTAGTCTCGAAAGCACAAACAAAGGTGTTAATACAAACTGTAAAGTATATGAGGTATACTTTATTATTTCCCTGCATGTGTTACTACAAACTGTAACATGGATGAGGAATACTCTATTTTCCTACATGTATTGCTAAGCATTGTACACTAGATGAAGTATAATTGTGAGTTAGCATTTTTTTATGATTATGGTTGTGTTTATCGTTCATTTGTTATTTCCCTCTATTGCTTAGATTATCTATAAATGTATAGTTGCTTTAAAGTACTAACTCACCTTTTACCTAATCATTTGTATTTTGAGTAAATATTATGTATGATGAAACTGACACCAACTTATCTAACGGTGACGTACAGATATTATCATTGTAGCAGAAGACTATGTAAATTTATGATCATATGAGGTGTACTCTCGTGTCCTATTCAGTGAATAAATACCCTGCCAGTAGCTTCACTAAGAGAGAGGGTAATGATATAGTTAGTGAACCATAGTATTAGTGAGTTATTGCTGTTTATCACTCGATATTGTTATAAACATTGAAAGGTATTTTTGAAATATTATGTTTGCTGTATTTTTATGGAATTAGGTTTTTCCTTTCTGGTTATTTTTCCCGATTTCATTACTTGAAATAATATTGATATTTATTATATATATGTTATTTATTAACATTAGTGCTAAGTCCTGGCCAGGCACGTGTTTATCAACTGTGTTTTGGTAAGTGCTGAATTTATTTCTAAGTGTTGTTATTGTTGAATAAATTGTTTGTTTTTGTTGTTGAACCCTGATTGTAGCGGCATTTTCATTTTGTACTGTTACATCCTCTTATTATCTTCTTGCATGTATGACTACACACTGTGCAGTGGATGAGGTATATACACTCTAGAATTTTCTAGTTATATTGTATAAATAATAGTTTATGTAATTCTTATATGTAAATCACTTAACTAAAATTGATAACAATTAAACTTCACTTACATATAAACAACGTCTATGTCTGTCGTATCTCAGCCGGCCTGATGAACTCTGGATTGGACGGAAGACGTGACCGATACTTTGATATGGCAGATGTACTGTGGTTATTAGAATTGTTTGGGAAAACGAACTTTCATTCGTTTCGACCACCCTGAAGAAAGCTTCGATATAGAAGCAGTCTCTTTTTCTTTCAACAGTCGGTTGTAGTCCATTAAAGTTGTCAAACATACTCTTTCAACAGTCGGTTGTAGTCCATTAAAGTTGTCAAACATACTCTTTCAACAGTCGGTTGTAGTCCATTAAAGTTGTCAAACATACTCTTTCAACAGTCGGTTGTAGTCCATTAAAGTTGTCAAACATACTCTTTCAACAGTCGGTTGTAGTCCATTAAAGTTGTCAAACATACTCTTTCAACAGTCGGTTGTAGTCCATTAAAGTTGTCAAACATACTCTTTCAACAGTCGGTTGTAGTCCATTAAAGTTGTCAAACATACTCTAGATTAGTTTTCTTTATTAATGAAACAGCTACTACACATAGAAATAATTAGGTTTTCCGTTTCTAAGAAATACAACTGACAAACTGTTTTACTTCTGTGTCAACTCCAGAAGTGATAATTCAACACACATGATGTCACACAAAAATGACAGTTAAATGTACATGCTTATAATTTAATGTTGTTATAGTCAATATTTTAGTGTTTCATGCCAGTTTTTGTTGTTGTTGTTTATTTTCAATTGATGTACCCCCCTCCTTGCGGGTCAAATAAAACTTTATAGGTTTATAATGCTAACATCCAGCATTGGATTTCCCGCGGTGATTTGAACGCTGATAGCCCATTGTGCGGCTCTATGCTAAAGAACAATTCAATTGGTGTTGTTTTTTTTTATAAAATGCATTCTGTACAATGAAGTAATTTTGCATCTAAGATTAGACAGGAAATTAAATTATACAATAAAAACCTCGTAATCAAACTTATGGATGCCACAGACGTTTTATTAAACCTAATGAATTGTTGCCCGACTTGCAATAGACGCAAAAATAATTATTATTTCAACCACCGAAGGTGACAGAGGTATATTTTCACCCCTGTATGTATGTGTTTGTTGTTATTTGTCACAGGATTTCTCGAAAACTGCTGTATATATTTAGACAAAAGTAAGTATGCACTTGGAGTATGACCAAAATTAGAAGTGATTAGGTTTGGAGGTTCAAGGTCACGAAAGAAAATCCAAAAAATCCTATCTGTTAACATGGGAACTGATTTTTTCACACTGTTTTTGTTCTATAACTTAGTCGGATTTTGATTAAACTTGGTGGATGTATGTGGAATATTATTCCTCATTGTTCTGCCAAAAAAATGGTTCGTGTGCCTTGATAACGACGGGCATACGGACACATTTTCGTATTTTTTGAGGGCCGAATATGATCAATGCTGCGTAGCGGTGATATGCGCTGTACTGAGTGCCCCTCTAGTAATTCTATGTTTTGCTGTACAGTACATAGTATTGTATTTTAACTGATACTGTTGACTCTTTATATTCAATTATGTTGTTAAATGTTATAAACACTATTTAATCTAAGAAAAGTCGAAAACAAAGTAGGGTTCCAATAACCAAACACATCTTAGTTATTTTATTATTATTATCGAGTCACATCCCTTACATCTTGCAGAATAATGTATTTCTGTGTGTTTTTCCTACCATTCGCTTCTTGTGTACTAGTTATAAGTAGTCAAACAGTCATCTTGATACCTTTGACTCAAGATGAGGCCTCTGGGACAGTGACTTGTGATAGAACGCTACAGTCACCTTGATACCTTTGACTCAAGATGAGGCCTCTGGGACAGTGACTTGTGATAGAACGCTACAGTCATCTTGATACCTTTGACTCAAGATGAGGCCTCTGGAACAGTGACTTGTGATAGAACGCTACAGTCATCTTGATACCTTTGACTCAAGATGAGGCCTCTGGAACAGTGACTTGTGATAGAACGCTACAGTCATCTTGATACCTCTGACTCAAGATGAGGCCTCTGGGACAGTGACTTGTGATAGAACGCTATTTTTAATCTCGCTTGATTCAAAAGTTCAAGTGTAATTTTAACCATTTTTGTTTAGTTTAACGAGCTTCATTGCATCACGACGTAATTGTTAATTTAACGCAACTGTAATGATTTCATCATGATCCATGATAGTGGTTCATAAAAGAGATCGCACAGGAATTTGCTCTAAACTCTAATAGAACATTCGGGCAAAAACCATCTTAAAAAGCAGATTTATTCTTGAAACAACACTCAAAACTATCCTTTTCAATAGTTAAGACCACCCAAACATTGGTAATAAGCAAAATAAGTGATTTCATTAGTGTAGACAAAATCAAAATTTGCCCATTTGTTCATATTGTTACGTCTCCGT